>NC_057797.1:410650864-410654332 GCF_018294505.1 Triticum aestivum | reverse complement strand
GTCAATAAGGGCCCTCTCCACTGAGACCAAAGGGTCAACGGCGATGGAGAAGAAGTCGGGGAAGCGCGCGGCGAAGGGGGAGTCTTCGGCCCACCGGTCAAACCAGAACAGTGTCGCCGAGCCGGACCCTACCGAGATGGAAGTCCCGATGCGAAGGACAAGGAGAAGCTGGACGACCGATTGCCAGAACTGCGAGCCACCAGACCTCTGACAGAAGGCAAGGGGCTGTCCACGCAAGTACTTAATCCGGATGATGTCGAGCCAGAGGCCACCATGGCCTTGCGAGATGTGCCAGAGCCATCGGGAGATAAGGGCGATGTTCATGCGCTTGGAGCACATGATACCGAGGCCGCCCTGTTCCCTAGGCTTGCAAATGTCAGGCCAGCTGACCATATGATATTTCTGCTTATTGTTGTCGCCGGCCCAATAGAAGCGGGACTGGATCTTGGCGATCTCGTGGTGCAGAGTCTCGTGGAGGCTGTAGAAGCTCGTGAGGAACAGGAGGAGGCTGGAGAGGGACGAGTCAATGAGAATGGTCCGAGCCGCCTTAGACAGCCATCTGCCTTGCCAAGGTTCGATGCACGTCTGAAGCTTGGACACGGTCGGGCGTAGATCCACGATGGTGAGCCAAGAGTCGCTAATAGGCGTTCCCAAGTAGGTCGTGGGGAATGAACCAAGGCGGCAGTTGAGCCGGTTAGTGATGGCAAGGGATTCGGCCTCAGAGTATCCCATCACCATCACATCGCTCTTGTCAAAGTTTATCTTAAGGCCAGACATTTGTTGGAAGCAGAGAAGAAGGAACTTAAGGTTGGGGATGTCCAACTCAGAGCCTTCGACCATGATGATGGTGTCATCGGCGTACTGGAGGAGGGAGATCCCGGAGCCGCCAGACAAGTGGGGAGTAATCCCGCGAATGTGGCCAGCAGCCTTCGCTTTATCTAGGATGGTGGCAAGCGCGTCCACCACCATATTGAACAGGAAAGGTGAGAAGAGATCGCCTTGTCTAACCCCACAGAGTGTGGGGAAGAAGGGGCCAATCTCCCCACTAATGTTCACGGCAGTGCGACCGCAAGAGACCATCTGCATAACCCTGGTAATCCAGCGGTCGTCAAAGCCCTTCCGGAGCAAAACTTCCCGAAGTAAGGGCCAACTAACAGTGTCATAGGCCTTATGGAAATCAATCTTCAAGAATACCACCTTGAGGTGTTTAGTTCGGACCTCATGGAGTACTTCATGAAGAACTAGCACTCCATCCAGGATATACCGCCCCTGAATAAAGGCAGACTGGTTGGGGTGGGTAATGTGGTCAGCGAGGAGGGTCACCCTATTGGCGTACCCTTTAGCCAGAATCCGGAAGATCACGTTGATGACCGTGATTGGACGAAACTGGCGGATGTCAGAGGCACCCTGAACCTTCAGGATGAGTGAGATGATTCCAAAATTGAGGCGCCCGAGGTCAATGGACCCAACATAGAACTCCTCGAAGATGGCCATGATCTCAGGTTTAATTAAGTTCCAGAAGGCCTAGAAGAATTTCACCGGAAGACCGTCGGGACCCAGAGCGGAGGTGGGGTTCATGCCTCAAATGGCAGCCCAGACCTCGCTCTCGGAGAAAGGGGCCGTGAGGGCCGCATTCTCCTCATCCAAAACCAGCTGGGCGCCGGTCCAGCAGTCAGGAGCTAGGGAGAGGCCGCTCCTAGGAGCAGCAGAGAACAAGGATCTACAGAAACCGTCGACATGGCTACGAATGTCACAGGTGTCCTGCAGGAGGGAGGCACCATCCCAGAGAAGAGGGATGCTGTTGCGTCTACGCCGGCCATTCGCGATGGCCTGAAAGTAGGCCGTGTTCGCGTCGCCCTGCAAGACCCATTTCTAGGCCCCGCGGAGGCGCCAATAAGCCTCCTCATTAGTGTAGATGACAGAGAGCTAGTCTTATAAGTCGTAGCGGGAGAGCCACTCGTCCGGAGAGAGGCCGATGGAATCAGCATGAAGGTCAAGAGCTTGTATGGCGGCCAACAAGGCCTTCTTACACTCGCGGAGGCCACGCCCCAAGTTAGCGCCCCATCCCTTCATGAACTGCCGGCCACCCTTGGCACAGAAATGCCAAGAATCAATAGCCGAGGGGGGACGAGGGTGGGGGTGAGCACGGGCTTCCACCCAGCAGGTGCCAACAGCCTCCACAAAACTGATTTGGGACAACCAAAATGTCTCAAAGCGGAAACAAGGGGGAATCGACGGACGCTCATCGACGGAGGAGAGGAGGAGTGGCACGTGGTCGGAGCCGATCCTGGTGATGGCACGAAGGGAGGCAAGAGGGCAACGGAGTCCCATTCCAGGGAAACTAGAACCCTGTCCAGCACGGACTGGGTTGGGAAGGCCTGACGATTGGTCCAGGTAAACCTAGCACCAATCCTATCAATCTCGTGAAGGCCGAGATCGGCAATGCAGTCATTAAACATTTGCATCCGTGCAAAGTTAACGATCGCGTTGCTCTTGTCCTCCGAGAAACGGAGGAGGTTGAAATCGCGTCAAACGACCACCGGAAGGGAGGCAGCCAAAATTTTTCGGTGGATCTCCTCGAGGAAGGAAGCAGACCTACTATGGTCGGCGGGGCCGTAGACAATGATGACTTCCCACTTAAAATTAAGCGACCGCTCGAAGAGTTCCATGCTCACAAAGAAATGCCCCTGGTCCATGCTACCCACCTCGAAGGTGGCATCCTTGACACCTAGAAGGATGCCACCCGAGTGGCCTATGCTCCCACTAGAAGGGAGCCAATGCCAAGCAAAGAGGTGAGAGCTCAGGCGGTCAAGCTCCGGGAGGTAAAATTCTGTACGCATGGTTTCTTGGATGGCAACAATGTCAATGTGTTCATCAGGCATGTATTCCACGAGTTGGCAGCATCGGCCATCATGGCCGAAACCGCAGATGTTTCAGAAGAGGGCACGCATTAAGGCGCCATTGGGGGGCTGCTTGACCCCCAGGACGCGGGATGCGCTTTGGGCGCGGAGGGCGGCGGTGCGGGACCGGGTACGACCCCGAAGCTCGACCGCGGCAAGGGGGAGGAGTCCGCCGGGCTGCCTAGGCGGAGCCGGGGGGCTTCCACCACAGGAGGGAGGGAGCAACAGGCGAGAGCAAAGCCTCGCGGGCCTCCGCTAACCTACCATCGAGAAACTCGCGAGCCTTGATGGCCTCGATTTGGACTAAGGAGGGAGCAGCCTCCCCCTGAAGATGATCGTAGATTCGGTTGCGACCTTCGCGAGGTGGCCAAGGGGCACCGACTCGAGCGCAGAAAATGAGCAAGTAGCAACAGAAGGGGGGATAGAGGGGGTACCTGGCTCCAGGTTCTGGGTAGCAACCCAGAGCTCCGCCCAGGCGGTGATGGGCAGAGCTGGACTGCCGTCGGGGCGCGCAGCGTCGAGCCGGGCGCTCCGGCGGGAAGTCGTCACCGGGGAGGAGGCCGACCGG
>NC_057797.1:410648852-410650481 GCF_018294505.1 Triticum aestivum | reverse complement strand
GAGTCCCCCCCCCTCCGCATCAGGCGCCTCCGCGGGGACAAGCTGGAGAACCGGCGCGGAGCAGTCGAGGAGCGAGGCAGGCGACGACGGAGCAGTCGAGGAAGAGGGTCGGAGCGCCAGGTCGGAGACGGAGCTGGGGATGGTGGCGGCGGGGGCGGGCACGTCGCAGAGGATCGGGGCAGGCGGCGCAGGCAATGCAGGCCGGTCCACGGGAGCTGCCAGCAAGCCCGACCCGGCTGGGGCAGAGGGGCCGAGAGGAGCGACGGCCGCCGGTGTCGACACGGGGGCCACGCCATCTCCCATGGACAGGGCAGGGATGGCCTCAGATGGGACCAGAGGATCTGTGGGAGAAGGCGGCGACCCCACCCAGGCCGGCACGGAGCAGCCAACGGCGGCCGGGGAGCGGCCGAGCGGGGGGAGGACGCCGGGAGGACCACCAGGGCGACACTCGATGCGTTGCTCACCTCGCCGGTCAAGCTACCCGGGTCAGGAGAGGCGTCCCGGGAAGGCGGGGAGACAGGGAGAGGGGCGAGCACCTCCTGATGGTCCCGGGGTCCAACAGCGGGGGGTGGAGGCGTCGGAGACGGAGAGCGGGAGTGCGAGTCATCGGATCCCCCATCATCGTCGGAGCGGGGGGAGCGGTGAGACCTGGGGTGGTGGCGGCCGTGGTAGTCTCCATCGGTCCCGGGGTTGCCACTGGCGGGCCCATCATCGGAGAAGCGAGGGCGTCCCACGTGGTTGGGAGGCTCCGGTCGTTGAAGAACACCCGGATGGTGGCGCGCAGCTTGGAGGAGTCCATACATTTGACCTTGACCCGATCCTCCTCCTCTTTGCCAAGGGAGAGCTCGTCCACCACCACCACCTTGCCCAGAATCCGGGACATCTGGCGGATGACCACCTCAGACCGAGCAATGTCTAGGAGGCCGCCCACCAAGATCCAGGCCGTGTCCAGGACAACCACAGCCTTCGGGTCGAGGATCGGCTCGGTGATGTCGACGACGAGCTGGTGGAGGGCGAGGGTGATCTGGCCACTGCGGGTGGCGTAGCCGTAACTGATGGCGTCGGGGAAGATCACAGTGAAGATGTTGCCGGCGGTGGGAGTGACCACCCAGTCCCACTGGCGCCGGTATAGGTGGTTGAGCTTTGCCTCGATCATGTCAGGGGAGGCCACCCCATCCACCACCGTGACGACCGCCTGAAGTGAGGGCGTGGGGGGAGGGATGTCCGGGACCTTGAGATGGAAGAAGCCCAACCCCTGGATACCATGACCAGGTAGAGAAGGGCAGGGTGGCCCGGGTCCTTGTAGATATAGCAGCACTGAGGGTTGACGCAAGAGAGTTGGGAGTGGCCCGCCACACCGCAATTGAAGCACAGGGGGGGTGGAGGCCGGACACCGGTCCCGAGGCGGACGAGGAGCCCGGGGCCAACGGAGCGGGAGTGGGCAGGATGTCGCGGCCCTGACCACGGCGCTTCTTCTTCTTAGTCTGGCCTTGGCGGCCGCGGCCCTGAGCGCCACCCGCACCGGTCCCGGACGCGGGAGGAGCCGCGGAGGTGGCATGCGGGGGGACGTACTTCCGGGCCGCAGTAGGGGGCTGCTGAGCTTGCTGACGGGGGGGATGCAGGGCGTGG
>NC_057797.1:410647245-410648202 GCF_018294505.1 Triticum aestivum | reverse complement strand
CGAAGAGCACGCAGCTCCCGCCGGAGACCGCATCCGAGGACGGGCGAGGCCGGTCGTCGTAATGGTGTTTCGGGCGGGCCTCTCCATCGCCCCACTCCCTGGTCATGGCCGTACAGGACGGGGGAGTAGGGAGGGGAGGGGGAAGGGAGCTCAAGGCGCAGGGGGGCGACGCGGCCGGCAAGGGGGAGCAACAGCGGACGCGAGCAGGGGGGCGAGAGGGGATTCGGGGGTGGCGGCGGAGAGAGGAACCGAGGCGAGGGGCAGCCTATAGGGGGGCCAAATGCCCAAGGTGGCCAGATTGGGCCTAGGGTTGCGCAGAGGCCCAACCCGACCAAGCCGACCCACGCGACAGGCGGGAGGCCCAGCCAGGGCAATGGGCCGATGGGTAGGGCACGGGCCCAGCAGGCCTCGCCCGCAAACGACCGGGCCCAGGGGGCGCGGGGTGGATGCCGAAAGGGTTTCCCCTCCCCGGGCAAGCACCGCCGCCTCTACCGGCGGCGCGAGGATGCGAGATGAGGCCTGCTAGGTCCGGCTGGGGGGCTGAACCGGGCGGAGGACGAGCGAGGACGATCCAAAAGAGGCGATGAAGGGGCAAATGGGGGACGAGCGAGCAAGGGGAGCGGCGATGGGCTCGGCACGGTTCGCCGACCGCGGAAGAAATGACGGCGAGGGGGGTACCGCCGCAGAGCGACGCCAGGAGGCACTGGCCGTGCCCATCTCCGAACGCCCCGCGACGCCCCAGGTACGTAGCCGGCGATGGCGGGTACCACGTCCCCGCAAGCCATTGACTTGCGACCCGGGCGCCGGGGCAGAGCGCAGCGGCTGCCGCGAGCTAGCAGCAGAGCCTCGCACGGGGGAGGCTGAGCTGCCAGCCACGCAGGGCGGCGCGCCTCGCTGAGGGGCCAGGGAGGGACGGGTCAGACGCACATCAGAGGGACAGGCGGGGGAGGAATCAGC
>NC_057797.1:410638477-410646934 GCF_018294505.1 Triticum aestivum | reverse complement strand
GGCGGGGCTGGGCGGGGTGGCGGGCGCGCCGGCCACCGTGGGCGGAGGCGGGTCGCCAAGGCAATCGCCAGAGCGCTCCATCTCCTCGGGGTGGAAAAATGTTTTTGCCAATAATTCAAATCCTAACATAAAACTGAACATATTACTCATTTTTGCTGGGCAAAAGAAATAAACAAAAAAAACTTGGCTTCACTAGAATTCAAACCCAAGCCTTCTTCTAGCAAAGATATCCCACACCCGCTAGCCAACTATCCAACATAGAGAATAAGTTATAAATGGCAACACACGTAATTTATAGCTTAGAGGTCTACCGCCAAAGGCAGTCGCGGTAGCCACTTGCCACGTCATCTCTTCCAGCGGGCGTTGACCAGAAGTTTACCGCCGTTGACCATGGCGGTAGCCCACATATTCCTACCGCCAATGTCTATGGTGGTAGCAAAAGGGTCAGATCCGAATTTTTTTTACAAACAAGGGTCAGATCGCGCTAAACTTTGTCAAAAGGGACAGAACAGTGAATTCGGCCGCTGGGGGCAAAGATTCGCACGGGGATCTGGGCTGGTGGGGCGGAGGGTTTTCTAGTGGTGGGTGAAAGGAAGGATCACGTGAGGGGAAGGATGGCTGGTTGTCGGGACGTGGCAACGAGAAGTGGAAGCTGGACTTGCCTTTTTTAGCACATGGGTGGGGGACCAACAGCAAGGCACTTTCCATAACTACCGATCGCGAGATTCGTCCGCTAGCGTGTGGGCGTTGTGTAGCACCGTCCTATTAAGAATGCAAAATTCAGCAGCCAAACAACATCGACCCAAAAATAAAGCAAAAGGGAAATTCGAGGTCGCATGCTTCGCACAATAACTCCAGCATATAGCCACTAAGGGTATTTCCAACGACGACTCTCCAACCAGCGCATACGTACGGACCGTGGAAGCCATCCAACGCAGGCCTGTATCGGTCCATAGGGCGGTCCGGACGCGCTTTCTCCCGCAAACCGGAGACAAACGTGGGGTGCTCTACGGGTGTTCGGACCACTCCCAAGCGCGCGTCTGACCGCCCTGGCCTACTCCAAATGCGCCCACCCGCCTCTCCCGCGCTTTCCTTCTGATGCATGTGCTGCTTACCGAGCCGCATTCATGCCGGCCAAGAGCACGCAACGGTCGACATTGATGCCGCGATGTGACCGAAGGAACAACGGTGATGACCGACGCGACCTCTCGAGAGCTATCGCTTCAATGCGGACACAACATCTGGAGGAACCAACTCCGGTCGATGTGTTGCATTGAAGCGGCTCACCAGCCCCTTTGCATGGCCTGGTCGCGGCTATTTAAATCGTGCTCCAGTGTCATCCACATCGCAGTCTATCCACTCTACCTCCTTTTCCTCCCCTCTCCCCGCCCATGTCCATCCACAACTTTGACGACAGGCAAGTCGTGGGCGTTGGTGACAATAGGCAGCGGTTCTGGGACGGTCTCCGGAGGATCGTGGTGACACCGCCCTCAAACTCCAGGGTCATCGTCCTCTCCTCGACAAAGGCGGAGATCGTCATCTCCCGGTGATAAGGAGGACCAGCCGCCGCAGCAGTAGTCCGTGTCGGCTACTTCGGCCCAGGTGTATGCCGCCACGGACGAGAAGTACGAGCAGCAAACGGAGCGGATGCTCCGTTGCACCGTCCTCCTACTGGATGGCCCGGTGGCGCCACCAGGGACACTCCTCCGCATGAAGCCAGAGCCGGCATCGCCTCTTCGCTCTTCTCCGATGCACAACCACAACATCCAAATTGGACGTGTGTGAAGGAGTCCCAATCACCGTCGCTCCGGCGCGTGAAGGGGGAGCGGATCTCGTCGCCGTACCGACGCATGGAGGTGTTGGGGAACGCGGTGATTTCAAAAAATTCCTACGATCACGCAAGATCTATCTAGGTGATGCATAGCAACGAGTGGCAAGAGTGTGTCCGCCTACCCTCATTGACCAAAAGCGGAAGCGTTATATCAACGCGGTTGATGTAATCATACGTCTTCACGATCCGACCGATCCTAGCACCAAAGGTACGGCACCTCCGTGTTCAACACACGTTCAGCTCGATGACGTCCCTTGTACTCTTGATCCAGTTGAGGCTGAGAGAGAGTTCCGTCAGCACGACAGCATGGTGACAGTGATGATGAAGTTACCGGCGCAGAGCTTCTCCTAAGCACTATGACGATATGACCGAGGTGTAAATCTGTGGAGTGGGGCACCGCACACAGCTAAGAGATCAACTTGTGTGTCTATGGGGTGCCCCCTCCCCTGTATATAAAGGAGGGGAGGAGGAGGAGGGCCGGCCACAAGGGGCGCGCCCAAGGGGGGATTCCTACTCCTAGAAGGAGTAGGTTTCCCCCTTTCCTAGTCCAAGTAGGAGAAGAAGGAAGGAGAGGGAGGAGAGAAGGAAAGGGGCGCCGGCCCCCTAGTCCAATTCAGTTTGGGATAAGGGGGGCGCGCCCCACACCTTGGCCTGCCTCCTCTCTTCCACCACTAGGCCCATGAGGCCCAATAACTCCCCGGGGGTTCCGGTAACCCCCCGGTACTCCGGAAAATACCTGATACACTTTGAAACCATTCCGATGTCCGAATATAACCTTCCAACATATCAGTCTTTATGTCTCGACCATTTCGAGACTCCTCGTCATGTCAGTGATCTCATCCGGGACTCCGAACAACCTTCGGTACATCAAATCACATAACTCATAATATAATCATCATCGAATGTTAAGTGTGCGGACCTTACGGGTTCGAGAACTATGTAGATATGACCGAGACACCTCTCCGGTCAATAACCAATAGCGGAACCTGGATGCTCATATTTGCTCCTACATATTCTACGAAGATCTTTATCGGTCAAACCGCATAACAACATACGTTGTTCCCTTTGTCATCGGTATGTTACTTGCCCGAGATTCGATCGTCGGTATCACCATACCTAGTTCAATCTCGTTACCGGCAAGCCTCTTTACTCGTTCCATAATGCATCATCCTGCAACTAACTCATTAGTCACATTGCTTGCAAGGCTTATAGTGATGTGCATTACCGAGAGGGCCCAGAGATACCTCTCCGAAACACGGAGTGACAAATCCTAATCTCGATCTATGCCAATTCAACAAACACCATCGGAGACACCTGTAGAGCATCTTTATACTCACCCAGTTACGTTCTGACGTTTGATAGCACACTAAGTGTTCCTCCGGTATTCGAGAGTTGCATAATCTCATAGTCATAGGAACATGTATAAGTCATGAAGAAAGCAATAGCAACAAACTAAACGATCATAGTGCTAAGATAACAGATGGGTCTTGTCAATCTCATTATTCTCTAATGATGTGATCCCGTTCATCAAATGACAACTCATGTCTATGGCTAGGAAACTTAACCATCTTTGATTAACGAGCTAGTCAAGTAGAGGCATACTAGTGACACTCTGTTTGTCTATGTATTCACACATGTACTAAGTTTCTGGTTAATACAATTCTAGCATGAATAATAAACATTTATCATGATATAAGGAAATATAAATAACAACTTTATTATTGCCTTTAGGGCATATTTCCTTCAAGGGGAGCACCGCTCGCCGCTGCCCCGGCCTAATGTGATCGTGGCGAAGGCGCGCATTCGCATTCTCCACTACCTCGACAACGGTGGGGCGGTGGTAACTGTTCGTCGCCCGGAGCGCCATGAGGGCGCACAAGTATGCCGATGGGGAGCAACACCGGTGGGACAGGCGCAACGCGGCGCGTCGGTCTAAGTTCGTGGAGTCCAACGTCCCGCCGCCACACATTGTGGCGGCCCCGAAATTGGCGTATGCCTAGGCCCTAGACCACTTTGTGACGAGTTGGAGACGTCCAAGCGCCGTCTCCACCGCCTCGATGAGGAGATGGCCAAATTGGGCGAGTATTGGTCTTTCAGCCAGATCGCCGCGGCCAACGCTACCTCCTCCAAGGACCACTGCCCTCTTCCCCAGCCCACATCCTCGGCGGCCGCGAACGTACTATGCGCGATGCAGAAGGAAGTGGAGAGGATCATCCGCGAGCGTTGGGCGGCTGCCTGGAAGCCCCGCCCCTTCCGCCGCCCGAAGCCCGACTCCGACGCTAGATCTGGCGATGATGACGAGGGAGGAGCCACTATCCAGTCGGGCATGGCGTACGAGGTCACAGTCAAGTATAGGATAGCTTAGGTTTTTTAAGGTTTTAGTTCACCGGACGAAATATTGTCTGATTTTATGTAAAAATTACCCTTTACATGAACTTCGCTCGGTTTATACCAAAGTCCACTCGGTTTACATGAATTTCAAAGTCCACTCGGTTTACATGAATTTCATCCAGATAGTTCAAAAATTTGTTGAGATGTATGTGGGCAACGTTGGATGGTGGCCTCCTGCATCCGTGTCCGCAGACTGGTCTCGCCCTGTCCGTAAACAAATCCAGGAGGAAATTTATGGGTCGCCGTTGGAGATGCCCTAACCCTATGTTACAAGACGATATCAAAACAAAAAATACACAATTCCTAGGCTACGCCTTCAAGAAGGAACTGCCGCACGTGAGCCAATGATGGCGAGTCCAACACAAGTTTGAACTCCGCATTCTCATCCCTAAAACCAAGCTTCAATCCACCACCTTCAATAAGGACATGACGCAGGTGCACGTCGACGTAGCCTGATAAAAGATCTTGTGTTTCCACCGGAGTGCATAAAGTCATCATTGAAGTTGTATGTACCATCATTCTTTATCCGGGTACCGACGCCTTGATAACTGAATACCTGTGGAGAAGACGCCAGAAGACAGACGTCCCATACAGCCTGCATTGTGAACCTGTTCAAGATGAGCTACACTTATCATATAAACAGGCTGATTTGGTAGAACTAAAAGTAGAACGAGTTCAAAAGCATTCTTTTGTTCCCCGTCTTCCTCAAGGAAGCCTTTCCACGCCTCTGATCAACTATTTCAGTACAACACATTTGGATGATTTCTTGCCAGGTATGTCAGAGTTTCCAACACACGATGGGATACCAATGGTGGCACTCCTGTTTATTTACTATCTAGTACCACTAAAAAAACACGAGAAGGCAGATCCAACTAAGCCAAAACACTTGAAGAATTTCTGTCCTATCAGCCTTTGCAATATGCTCTATAAAATTGCATCCAAAGTCTTAGCAAACCGTTTGAAGTCCATTCTGCCTGTTGTGGTGTCTGAGACTCAGAGTGCTTTTGTTCCTGGCAGGTTGATTACGGATAATACCCTGATTGCGTATGAGTGCCTTCACACTATCAGGAAACAACGAGTGAGGAAACCCTTCTTTGCACTCAAAATCAACATGATGAAGGCCTATGATCATGTGGAATGGAGCTATCTCCATCAATGCCTGACCAAGCTAGGTTTTGCTCCTTCCTGGATTGAGGCAGTAATGAGATGTGTGACTAACATTCGGTACGCGGTCAGAGTCAATGGAGAGCTTACACAACCGGTGATTCCATCTTGTGGTATTCGGCAAGGAGACCCAATCAGCCCGTATCTATTTCTCTTATGCACCGAAGGTCTATCTGGTCAGCTATTCCAAAAGGAGGCTTGTGGTGAGCTACATGGGATTCGAAACTGCCGTCATGGCCCGTCTATCTCACACCTCCTGTTCGCGGATGATAGCATTTTCTTTGCTAAGAGTGATCCTCAAAGTGTGGCTTCTTTGGAGGCAACTCTCGGTTCATATTGTGCGGGTTCGGGCAAGCAATCAATAAAGACAAGTCTGCGGTGTTCTTTGGTAACCATTGTCCTGCGGATGTCAAGGATCGGGTGAAGAATCAGTTGGGAATATCGAATGAGTCGTTTCATGGCCCTTACCTTGGTATACCCATGGAGGTGGGCAGATCTCCCACAAGTACTTTCAACTTTATCCCGGATAGAGCATGGCATAATATTCATGGCTGGTCGGGTCGGCCTATGTCTAGGGCAGGGACAGAAACCTCACTTAAATCCAAGACTCAAGCTATTCCCACCTTCATCTCCAGTTGCTTTCGCTTGCCGGTAGCTATCTGTGAGAGGTCCTGGCAGATTGTGTCTGATCAATGGTGGGGATGAGAGGATGGTAAGAAGAAGATGCATTGGCGCTCGTGGGAGTGGCCAAAATCCCTCGGAGGCATGGGTTTCCAGGATATGGCACTTTTAAACCAGGCGATGCATGGCAAACAGGGATGGTGCCTCCTGACTGACCCTGATTCGCTATGTGCGCAGGTCTTAAAAGGGCGGTATTTTCCATTTACTGATTTTTGGAATGCTACGGCTCCTGGTTCGGCCTCGGCCCCTTGGCGGGCCATCCTGCATGGTAGGGATCTGCTCAAGAAGGTGTGCAATGGGGGATTGGGGATGGGAGAAATACATATATCCTCAAGGATCACTGGATCCCTTCTACTCCTCCAGATTTGCTGCAGCCCCTTTATCCGATTCCGGTTTCTGCAACAGTACACTGTTTGATTGTTGAAGATAATGGTTGCTGGAAAGAGGAAACTGTGAGGGCTTTCTTCTCCGATGTTGTGGCGAATGGTATTCTTCAAATACCTAACCTGGAGGGGGGGTCAGATTTTGCGTGGTAGCCTTCCACAAGGTTTGGTGAGTATACAGTCCGGTCTGCCTACAACATGGCTCGGACATCTCGTTTCTTATATGACCGAAGTGCAAGCGGCAGGGGCCTCTCTTCGAACTGGTCTATGGAACAGCGATTGTGGAAGAGGCTGTGGAAGGTTCAGGCTCCAAACAAGATGAAAGTTGTGCTCTGGAGGCATGCTCATGACTGCCTGCCCTTCGATGAGCAATTGCAGCGGCGTCAGGTCCCCACGAGGACGGACTGCTTCTTATGTGGTCGTCCGGAAGGTATCGAGCATGCGCTTCTGTTCTGTGTTCATGCCCGAGCAGTCTGGGATGAGATCAAAGGTGCGTTTGGGATCAAGTTATGTCGCTCGTCTTTCACTTCCCCCAAATAGTGGCCTTTTAACCTGCTGCAGCATGGCTCCGATCGAGACTTGTTAGTCATTACAGTCACCTTGTGGCATATTTGGAAAGCAAGGAACACTGCCCGGAATGAGCCTGAAGCTCCTCCTCCAAAACATACAGCGGTGAGGGCGCGTGGCTACATTGATATGATTTTTCATCACCTGTTCAAGTCTGCAGTTGTTGATCCTCAAGTTACACCACCATCTAGCTCCAGCTGGACTCCTCCTCCTCGTGGTACGTTGCTCTTTTCTGCAGATGCCGCGGTGGACTTGGAGCAGAATGTTTCGACTGTGGGGGTTGTGGTGCAGGACCACACCGGCCAGTGTGTGGCGGCAGCCTCTTAACCTCTGCCGGGAGTCTCGTCCCCGGAGTTGGCTGAAGCGCTAGCTCTTTGCCGTGCTGCGGTTTTGGCTCGACAGGAGAACTACGTGCATGTGATCTTCCAGTCGGACTGCCTCTCGGTGATCCAAAGACTGCATTCTTCGACCTAGGACTGATCCGTGGTGGGCTCGATCATTTCTGACATCAGGACGGCCTGTGCAGCTCTGCCGTGTGTATCTTTCTTGCATGTTCGTCGGCACCGTAATGTCTTAGCTCATGTTTTAGCTAGGTCTAGTTTTGAACTCTGTGAGTTTTTGTTTTTATCCCTCTGCTCCGGATTGTATCCGGGAGACTCTCTGTAATATGTTTGCATGATTAATAAAGTCCGACGATCTCTCAAAAGAAAAAAACTAAGCAACGGTCTAAAGGCCTAAGATCATCGTTAACGAAAACTATCGCTAACGAAACCGCTTCCCTGCTACCGCTTCGTCTCTCTTCACCCGCACACCCCTTAAAAACCGCTCCCGCTGTGCACGCACGCACGCTCCACACTCGCTCGCTCCTCCTCTTCCCAACGACCAGAGCACAACCGTCCGCCGCCCCCATCATCGCCATCCTCCGCCGCTCCTCTTCTTCGCTCGCCCTCCGCCGCCGCCCGGTTCTCTTGGCCATTGGGGACGCCGCCTAGCCGGCCGCCCGCCGCCCCCGGCCCTCTTGACCATTGGGGACGCCGCCTGGCTGGTTGTCCATGGCCGTCTGGACCGCCTGGCCGTCCGTCGTGGCGTCGTGGTCGGGCCGTCGGGGACGCCTGGCCGTCCATCGCCGTCGTGCCGTCCGGGACGCCACCTAGCCTCGGTCGTCAGCAGTCGGGCCGTCAGGGATGCCTGGACCGCCTGGCCGTCCGTCGCCTTCGAGCCATCCGGGACGCCGCTTGGCCTCGGTCGTTCGCACTCGACAAATGAGGCGCCGCCATTAACCTCGACGAGCATGAGGCGCAGTGACCTAGGGGACCCCCTCTCTCAGGAGACCTCCTCCCCAACCTCTCGTTCCCTCTGCCGACGGGAGAACTGGTGGTTTACCGCCATCATCATGATGCAGAGGCCGGGGGCATGCCTCCATTTCCAAAAAACGTACAC
>NC_057797.1:410631168-410638213 GCF_018294505.1 Triticum aestivum | reverse complement strand
ATCAGATCATCACATCGACTCTGCCCACCATGACATCGTTGCTGAATTTTGGGGCTAAAGTTCATATTGAACTTACGAATTAGTTTGGGAATCTGCCCCTCTTAGATCCAACGATTTCGTTGTGCTTATATCATTCCAGCCACAAATTTGGACAGGTGGTGTTCAACATAGTTTTGGTCAACTAATTCAGGCAAATATTGAGGTTGGGTCTCATATTTTGGTTCAGGAATTTTTCAATCTACAATGGCTGCGAGTCAGGTAATTTGTTCCCGTGATCTTTCATGCCTCGTATCTTCACGTTTTCAAATTATTCTTACTGACGAAGAACCTAATTGCAAACTGTTGCAATTTCCGCTCAACAAGTTAGGATTGTAATTGCGAGCTCCTCAACCTAGGATAGGGTGTGTCCATTCTAAAATTATACAAATTTCAATCTTTGAGTAAATTCTTATACATTGGCATTCTTGTGTGCGGTCAATAGTTTGGGTAATTTGTGAGGAAAGAAACAAAATTAGTTTCTACAAAAACTGACACTCTGTGCATGAACCTGAGCCCTTGAGGACAGAAGAAGGAACATCCATGTTACAGACATCTCATCGTTTCAATACAACCAGATTGTTTTTTTTTTTTGCACAAAACCAGATTGTTATCCTCTAAGTCTCCATAATTCCCTCTTTTTTCCGTAACTGCTTCCATGTACTTATCTGAGTAAAAATCAAATACTATTTTTTAGTATTGAAAACCCGCTTCTGTCATTTCATATCTCCCACATCTATTCTTTTCACCCTGCATGAATTTAAAATTTTACGATCGCCAATTCTGTTATTTATTTAGGTAGTTTTACCGTGTTTAGTATTACTATCAAAAAGGCCCGTGTGTTGTAATGGGAGAAAAAAATTCCTCTCATATCTCTAGATGGGCCAGTTGGGCCAAAACGGGTGGCAAGTAACAAAACCAAATAGCGTACGTGAAATTAATTGAAGCGGGACTGAACCAAGAATATCATCTCCCTTTAATAGTAGGTATAGATTTCACAACTATCAAGTGCTAGAGCGGCATGGTAAAGCGGCTTTCCATGATTACTGAATTTAGTGAAGCAGAATAGTTTAAATAGCAGTTAACAAGTTGTGCAATCACCCTGATCCTTCAACAGTTTCATTGGCAATTTACCAGTGAACTTGGTTAGCTTACCGTTCTTCCATTCTTTAACAGATTCAAAGACCTTGAAGGAGGAGCAAAGGGTGGGAGGTTGACACTTTAAATAGCTATTTGAAAGTCTGAAGGAGTAGCTCCATTGGGTGGGATGTTGATGTCATACGCCCAAAAGTGTAATCTACAAAAATGTTAAAAAGGTAGGCTTCGGTATGCTATAAACTTCAAATCTCAACCTGTTTCAGTCGACAAAAAATCTTATTGACTTCATGACAAAAATCAATCTGAATGGAATATCTCACAATAACTACAATGGGTGTTGTTAAGAAAGCTCTTGACAATGGAGTTCTACAAGGAGAGATAAGTTATTTTGTTCTTGAGAATGTTGTATGCAGATAACCTTTCTAACCGGAGATGTTCACAACATAGTTTGAATAATGGTGTATCTCGTTTCAAAGGCCTATGTTGATACAATTGGAGATCCTGAAAAGTACAACACTAAACTTAGTGATAAGTTTCTAGGCATCAAATTTGTGGTTGCCAAGAAAGCTGAGAGTCTCTATCCTGCTGTTAGGGGAGCAAGTATATTTATAAAGGGATTTCCTTTCAATCTCTTATTCCTATTGAGTTCTTTCATGTCTTTTGTTCAGAAGAACTCTGATGCATGCAGAATGCTTAATAGGTTAACTATATATCTTCTCTGTTGAAACCAAGGTCGTACATTTTTGTTGAATAAACTAAAGGCGGTATCGAGAAGAAGGTGAAATTCCTTTAGAAGGGGTATTGAGAATGTTGTGTTGAATAACAATCTTCGAGAACGCAATAAAAGGATAGTGGTCAAGGGTTGCATGTCCGAGTGCCTGCGGAGAAGAAGGTGAAATTCCTTTAGATGGCCTGACTTCAAAAGAAAGCTGCAGTTGTTGGTGTGAATGTCGAAGTACGTCATTCATCTGAAGGGCAACGTGGTAGTTGGAATATCTAACACAACACCCTTTAAGAGTTGGGAAATTTAACTATTTCCCACTTGAATTCGGAATCTCTTATGAGAAATGGAAATTTTAATTGGTGTACAGGTGGTGTAGATTTCAGAGGAAAATCTGATGGGATCGCATCAATTTCTGGCATACCTGCTCTTATTTTTTCTAGAAAGATTTTTTTGCAGTAATGAAACTTTTGTTGTCTTTGTAACTTTGACTTTTTTTCGAGTAAACGCAAAAGAGCTTGTGTTTCATTGTATTGAAAAGAAGGGTGGTTTAATAGTTACAATCCTCTTGGGAGGCGGTTACGGTCCGGGGTGAAGATAGTCAATGGACGTCCCAGGTTTGCGGGATGATGGCTCTAAGCCCTAACGCGCCAGCGGCAGCCCAAAGGGCGGCCTCCTCCTTGATCTTTGTGAGCAAGTCATCAATGAGGGGGCGGCCATGACTGAAGACGCAGTCGTTGCGGTGCTTCCAAAGCATCCAGGGGACTAGCAGGACCGCAGAAGCGAGGCCTTTGCGCATGGGCTTGGGCGCGAGCTGTCTTGCGGATTGCCACCAATCATTGAGGGATGGCACTTGAGCAGGCGGGGGGCATGGGACCCGGAGCCAACTGAACACCTCATGCCAGGTCTGCCGGGTGAAGGGACAGGCAAGGAGGAGGTGGTTCATGGTTTCGGGCGCTTGGTCGCAAAGGGGGCAACGCGCGGGGTGCGACAAGCCGCGGCAGGCGAGGCGGTCCAGCAGCGATCCAAGTGAGCTAGCCAGTGGAAGAACCTGACACGCGGGGGCTCCCAGCACTTCCAGGTGAGCTTCCACGCGTCACAGGCGATGGAGCCGTGGAATGTGGCAAGGTAGTCAAATTTGGCTGAGTAGGTGCCGTTCATGCTCCACTTCCATGTTAGGCAGTCTGGCTCCACGGAGAGAGTAGTGTGCTCGATCTTATGCCATAGCTGTAGGTACTGCCCAATCTCCTGGAGTCCCATGACGCCTTGGATATCTTGCGCCCATCAGTTGGCGAGGCGGCCGTCCGCCACGGTTCAGAGCTTACGACGGCGTTTGGGGACGCACGCGTAGAGGTGAGGCGTGATCTCGCGGACGGAGCACCCATCAATCCATCGGTCTTCCCAAAACAAGGCATGTGTGTCGTTCCCAACTGACATGGTGGTAGAGGCGAAAAAGAACGCACGATCGTCGTCACTGAACTGCAGGTCCAGCCCGGCCCAGGCCCTGCCTTGGTCAGTGCGGATGAACCACAGCCACAGCATGCGGAGCGCGAGGCCCGTGCGCGCCAGATCGCGGATGCCCAGCCCGCCGAGAGCGATCGGTCTGGCGACGCGCTGCCAGTTGACGTGGCAATTGCCGTCGTTAGCCTCTGCTCACCCGGCCCAAAGAAAGCCTCGCTGGATCTTCTCAAGCGCCTTCAGGGTCTTCTTTGGGGGGGGGGGGGCAAGCACGAGCAGCTGATGGATGGGGATCGCCGCCAGGATCGCCTTGACAAACGCGAGGCGGCCCGCCTTGTTCATGAGGTGCGCCTTCCAGCAAGGTAGCATGCCAGCAGCCTTGTCTATGACGGGCTAAAGCTGGGCAGCAGTGGGTCGCCGCAGCGTGAGCGGGATGCCCAGATAGGTGATCGACATCTCTACCATGGGGCAGCCCAGCAGGTCGAGGGCCGGCGCGGCGTCCTCCGCATCGCCACAGATCAGGGTGGCGGAGCTCTTCGAGAAGTTGACGTGGAGACCAGAGGCGCGCCCAAAGAGCTGCAGGATGCTCCTGACGACAGATGTGTCACCCAACGTGGGGTGACAAAACAGGACCACATCGTCCGCGTACAGCGAGACGGATGGGATCAGGCGCCGGGGGTGGAGCTGCTGCAGGATGCGCAGCTCAGTGGAGCGACGGAGCAGGTGGCCTAGCGTGTCCATTGCGAGGACGAAGAGATGGGGCGACATGGGCTCACCTTGTCGTAGTCCTTGGCGGCGCCAAATGGGCGGGCCTGGCTCGCCGTTCATGACCACCTTGGTGCTGGCCGACGAGAGCAAGATCGCGAGCCAGCCCAGGAATCTGGTGCCAAACCCATAGTTGCGCAAAACGTCGAAGAGTAACGGACAGCTGATCGAGTCGAAAGCGCGAGTCAGGTCTAGCTTGATCAGAACGCGCGGTGCGCCTAGTTGACCGCACAAGGACGAAGTTGTCGTGCAGGCTTCTTCCCGGGATGAACGCATTTTGCCTGGTGCTGACGAGATCGTTTAGCTTGGGTGCAAGGCGGAGCGAGAGGACCTTGGCAAAGATCTTGGCGACGAGGTGGATGAGGCTTATGGGCCTGTAGTCGCCGAGGCCCCTGGCATCCGCGTGCTTCGGGAGCAGCGCGAGGAGCGCCTGGTTGAGGCAGCTGAATCCACACCCTCGCAACTCGTAGAGTTGCTGGAAGACAGCAATGAAATCCTGTCGAACTGTGGGCCAACATGCGCGGAGAAACTCGACGGTGAAGCCGTCTGGGCCAGGGGCCTTGCGCGCGGGCAAGAGCTTAAAGGCGTTCCATATCTCCTCAGCGTCGAAGGGGGCCTCGAGGTCGTCCAAGTTAATAGGCGCGATCAGCGCCTCAAGCTCTAGAGCGCACTCATGGGGTGGCGCAAAGCCCAGGAGTCCATCGAAGTGCGCATATGTCGCTGCGGCCATGTCGCAGGGGTCCGTGACCACATGTCTGCCGACCACAAGGTTGCGGATCATGTTCTTCTGCCGCAGATACGTGCACTGTCGGTGGAAGAAGGACGTGTTGGCGTCCCCGTCCTTGAGCCAGGCGAGGTGGGATCGCTGTCGGGCAATAGTTCGCTCGAACGAGGTGAGGCCAAGGTAGGATGCCTTGATTTGCCGGCGCAGCCAGTCCTCATGAGGAGACAAGGCTCTGTAGTCTTGTGTGGTGTCGAACTTGAGGAGGAGCTCCCGAGAGATTACAAGCTTTAGGTGCACATTACCCACCGTTTTGGCGCTCCAACTTGTGAGCCCGCGCGTAGTTGCTTGCATGCGCAACATGAGGCGGTGGAAGGGGTCGACGTCGCTCATGGACTGCCAAGCGGCCTCCATGGTGTCATGAAACCCGTCCATGTGCGTCCAGAAGGCCTCGAAGCGGAAGCGGCGATGCGCCGGCGGCATCGGCGACCAGTTGAAAGGACCACGATGTCGCCTAGAGGGGGGTGAATAGGCGTTTTAAAATCTTCTACAGATTTGGCTATATCCTAATGCGGAAATAAACTAAGCGGATACTTTTCAAGCACAAATCCTAAATATACTAGGCTCACTAAGTGCACCAATAACATAGGATAAAGAAGACAAGAACAACGAGGATATGAGTAAGCACAAGTAAGTTACACAAACTTACTCAGTGTATATCACGAGATATGGAAATGAATAATACACACAACCACAAGTAAGCAATACAAGCCTACACAAATTGTATCACAACATATGGAATTGAATGATACAACCAAACTCAAGTAAGCACTACAAGCTTACACAAGTTATGTCACAAGATATGAAAATGAATGTTACAAAGCTAGCAATTCACGCTGAGCACAAGATAGAACAATAGTAGGAAGTATGAATTGTGGACTATAAAGTGTTGACCTAAATAATCTCTTCAAGGGAATAGCCAACACACTACAATGAGAACAACAAGATATAGTGAATGCAAGGTCAAGAGACTAAAGTAAACCACAAGTAAGGAGTTAGGGTTAGGGATAACCAAAGTCACGGAGACGAGGATGTATCCCGATGTTCACTTCCTTGGAGGGAAGCTAGTCACCGTTGGAGGGATGGGTGTTACCACGAAGGCACACCAACACCACGAAGGCTCACCCTATTCTCCTTGAGATATCACCACGAAGGCGATTCCCAACCACTAGTGGTAGACCTTGAGGCGGCCTCCAAACCTTCACAAACTTTCCGGGGGACAAATCACAAGTTGATTCCTCACCGGAGCACTCCTACCACCTAGGAGTCTCCAACCTCCAAGAGTAACAAGATCAAGGGGGAAATGCTCAAGACTTGCTCAAATCACGAATTGCTTTGGTCACAAGAGGGAGAGGGAGAGGATCTATCTTTTGATTGCAACAACTCTCAAGAACACTCACTAATTGTAACGCCCCGGATTCGTTGCGCCAGGTGTCTGCCAGTTATTCGTCGTTGTTGCCATGTCATTTGCTTGCGTGTTGCATTTTGCCATGTCATCATATGCATTTCATATCATGTCATCATGTGCATTTCATTTTGCATACATGTTCGTCTCATGCATCCGAGCATTTTCCCCGTTGTCCGTTTTGCAATCCGGCACTCCTATGTCCTCCGGCGTCCCCCTTTTGCCTCTTCTCTTGTGCGTCTGTTAAACGTTCTCGGAATGGCCCGAGGTTTGCCAAGCGGCCTTGTTATAGCACCGGTAGACCGCCTGTCAAGTTTCGTGCCATTTGGAGGTCGTTTGATACTCCAACGGTTAACCGGGTAACCGCAGAGGCCTCTTTTGTTGCAGCCCAACACCCCTTCCAAAGTGGCCCAAAACCCATCTAACTCCCCTCCATGCTCTCAGTCGTTCGATCACGATCGTGTGGCCGAAAACCGCTCCTCATTTGGACTCTCCTAGCTCCCTCTACCTATAAATATGTCTTCCTCCCCCGAAATTCGCGGTGCAACCCTAGCTCTCCATCCCCTGCCGCCGCCGGACATGTCCATCCCGTCGCCGGACATGTCCACCGCCGCCGCCACCTCACCCCGGCCAATCCCGGCACGCCACCTCAGCCAGCGCCGCCGCCTCGCCCAATCCCACCGCGCCACCTCACCCTCTCTCTCTCCACCCCGCCGCCGGCCCGCGAGGCCCGGATCGGGCCCGCGGGGCCCATCCCGCGCCGCCGCCCGCCAGGCGCGTC
>NC_057797.1:410628163-410630596 GCF_018294505.1 Triticum aestivum | reverse complement strand
CCGGCCGCCCGCGCCCGGTGCCGCCCCGGCCCCTCTCCGGCCAGATCCGGTGACCCCGCGCCCGGATCCGGCGACCCCGAGCCCCTCCGGCCATCTCCCTCCTCGACTCCGGCGACATCTCTGACGTGCATCGTTTTCCGTGCAAGGTTGACCCCCTGAGATTTGACCAAGTCCCGTATAGTTTGCACATTATCATGCCATGTTTGACCTGCTGTATCTTTGCATTCGTAGCTCTGTTTCGTGCGTGTAATATGTCAAATTGTTCGTCTCGACGAGTAGTTCATTTCATTCCATTGCATCATTTTCATTTGAGTTCATCTTGATGCCCGAAATGCTGTTGGAAGAGTGCATGTTGATGTTAATCTGCTGAAACTGTTATAACTTGCTCATTTATCATTTTTGCCATGATTGATGTGTGCATCCTATGAGGTTGATGTCTACATGTATGTTGATATATGCCATGCCATCTTTCTAGGGGTGCCAACCATGTATTTTTGTGAGTTGTGTGCTGAGTGTATCAAGCTTGCTAAGTAGGGTAGTTGATGTTGCTGTTTTCCTGACAGCTTATGTTATATTTTGTTGCTATGTTATCATGCTTCTACTAGTCATTGTGGGCATAATCTGGAGATGTTCTACAAACATGTTTTGATCTACATGTCATGCCCTATCCATCCATGCCCCTGGTTGCATTTATAGCTTGTTGTAGATTGTTCATATCTTGCTCCAAAGTTGCTTGATAATGTTGCTATCAGCCCGTTAACATTAAGTTCACTAGTTGCCATGTGTTTTGCTAGTGTTCCATGCATCCTATGACCTTGCTCTTGCCATGCTTAACTTCACAAACATGCCTTCTTACTGTTGGTTGCCTTGCCATGCCATGTATTGCTCTGTGGTGAGTGGTTCAAGCTCACGAACATGTCTACTTATTGTTGTTCCTGCCATGTATGAATCTGTAATATAATTTGCCATGTTTACATGGGTGCCATCATATTTTTCGTGCCTTTTTGGCTCATGGTCAGTAAGGGTCTTTTGGTCTATGCCTTTAGTAGTATCATGCCATGCCTTTGTTTGTCATGATATGTTCCTGTAACATGTTGTTTGCTTGCTCTAAACATTGCAACCTGATGTTATTTCTGCTAAAGTCTGAAACTGTTATTATTTGCAATCTTACCATGTGCTTTTGAGCATGTTCTAGTAGTTTCTGGAGATAGCTCAGTGTTCATGTTTTTTTATGCTTTACCTGTACTTCATGCCCATGCCTTTTGTTGTTATGTTGAGCTGTTGTAGCATATTTTTTTGATGCTTGTAATATGCCTAGTTGCTGTTATGGACAGATTGTTGCTATGACTTGTATAGAGTGTATGTGTTGAACCGTTGCTCCGTTTCGAGTGTGCTCTATATGAAACTTGCGTGATTTTGCATGTAGTTTCATATTATCATGTTGCATCCTTGTTTTGGTGTGTTTGCTTGATGTTTGGGTGCATTTTGCATCAATGCCATGTTTAACTTGTTTTGCTCATATCTTCTAGGCCATAGCTCCGAATCTAATGAACTTTATATGTAACTTGACTAGAATTTCGTGTAGTTCCTCTTGGTGCTCTTTAACTTGCTGTTTAACAACTTCAACTTAATGTTTGTTCAGTTCTGGACCAATTTCAAAATTTGCATATGAGGACTTACCGGAATTGTTATATGTTGTTTCAGCCTCATTTAAACTTGCCTTGATGTGTTGTTCTTGTTTGCATCATCTCTTGCCATGAGTAGCTTCATGTAGCTTGGTCATGCATCATGCTTGTTGTGCATCATGCCTTGTTCATGTGTGGTGTGTTTACCTATGTTGTGTGCTTCTTCTTGTTAGTTCCTGTTTCGTTGCGATCGTGAGGATTCGTTCGTCTATGGTTGGTTCGGCTTCGTGGCTTCATCTTCTTCATGGACTCGTTCTTCTTCCTTGCGGGATTTCAGGCAAGATGACCGCTACCCTGGATCTCACTACTATCATTGATATGCTAGTTGTTTCGTTCTATTGCTATGCTGCGGTACCTATCACCTGTTTATCAAGCCATCCCATATTGCCATGAACCTCTAACCTTTGACACCTTTCCTATGCAAACCATTGTTTGGCTATGTTACCGCTTTGCTCAGCCCCTCTTATAGCGTTGCTAGTTGCAGGTGAAGTTGAAGATTTCTCCATGGTGGACAGGATTTTGGTTGGGATATCACAATATCTCTTATATTATTAATGCATCTATATATTTGGTAAAGGGTGGAAGGCTCGGCCTTATGCCTGGTGTTTTGTTCCACTCTTGCCGCCCTAGTTTCCGTCATACCGGTGTTATGTTCCTGGATTTTGCGTTCCTAACGCGGTCGGGTGATTTATGGGACCCCCCTGACAGTTCGCTTTGAATAAAACTTGTCCAGCAAGGCCCAACATTG
>NC_057797.1:410623914-410627764 GCF_018294505.1 Triticum aestivum | reverse complement strand
CTGGTCTGAACCGAGCGATGTCCGGCACCCCCTGGGCAACCAGGGTCTATGCCAACCCGACATCTGGCTCATTCGGTGTGCCCTGAGAACGAGATATGTACAGCTCTTATCGGGATTTTTCGGCACAGCGGGAGGCTTTGCTGGTCTTGTTTTACCATTGTCAAAATGTCTTGTAAACTGGGATTCCGAGACTGATCGGGTCTTCCTGGGAGAAGGTCTATTCCTTCATTGATCGCGAGAGCTTGTCATGGGCTAAGTTGGGACACCCCTGCAGGGAATAAACTTTCGAGAGCCGTGCCCGCGGTTATGTGGCAGATGGGAATTTGTTAATGTTCGGTTATAGATAACTTGACACTAGATCCGACTTAAAACGCATCAACCGCGTGTGTAGCCGTGATGGTCTCTTCTCGGCGGAGTCCGGGAAGTGAACACGGTTTCTGTGTTATGTTTGACGTAAGTAGGAGTTCTGGATCACTTCTTGATCATTGCTAGCTTCACGACCGCTCCTTTGTTTCTCTTCTCGCTCTCATTTGCGTATGTTAGCCACCATATCATGCTTAGTCGCTGCTGCAACCTCACCACTTTACCACTTCCTTTCCCATTAAGCTTTGCTAGTCTTGATACCCATGGTAATGGGATTACTGAGTCCTCGTGGCTCACAGATTACTACAACAACAGTTGCAGGTACAGGTTATGTGATGTTCATGACGCGAGAGCGATGCTCGCTTGCGTTGAATTCTTCTTCTGCTTCTTTGATCAGGGGATAGGTTCTAGGTCGGCAGCCTGGGCTAGCAGGGTGGATGTGTTTGAGTTTCTGTTTGTGTTTCATCCGTAGTTGGATGGTGCTCTTATGTATGATGTGTTGTTGTATTCGTGTGGCATTGTATGCCTCTTGTATGTATCCCCATCTATTATGTAATGTTGATGTAATGATATCCACCTTGCAAAAGCGTTCCAATATGCGGGTCTATCCTTGGTGGGACCTTCGAGTTCCTTTTGGATAGGGTCACATATTGTGCGTTACAAGTTGGTATCAGAGCCTTGACCGACCCTTGGAGCCCCCTTGATTGATCGTGTAGTTTGGCCGTTGTTGAGTCTAGAAGAAAACTGTTTTCGGAGTCTAGTTATATCGGAGAGTAGGAATTCTTTTACTCCTCAGCCCCCTTTGTCGCTCTGGTGAGAATCTTGACGTAGGTGTTTTGAACTACTCCTCTTCCCCTTCAAAATTTTCTTTAGGATCACGCGGTTAGTTTTCGTTCGTTGTCCATCCTCTTTTGTCCGGTGCATCTCTCGTCAAGTCAACTCGAACCTCTTTGTTTTTGCCGAGTCCAATCCTCAGTTGTTTTCTTTTCCCACCCGCCCTCCCTTCTTCTTCTCGGAACCAGAGTCCGTAATCGAGTATCCATCCTACTCGTGCAAAGCCTTTGCTTTCTTTCCTCAATGATTTCAACCGGTGTTTTTTTTCTTCAAGATATTCGTCAATTTCCCCTTCCAGTTGCCTGTGTTTTTTTTCCCGCCCTCCCAACCTTTTTCTTCCCGGAGCCTGAGTCTCTTTCGAGCATCAATTTTCATTCGTACGGAGCCTCTTCAGTCTTTCTTCAATTATTTCAACCGGTGGATTCTCGTCTTGTTCGTCATTCTTCATCTCTTTTTCTTTTCTGGTGGACTCAATTCAAGTTTTTCGGTGTTGATCATATTCTTTTCCTCGGCTCAAATGTTTTCCCCTTGCTCGTTCGCCGCTCGCCAGTTTATCCTTCCGGAGTGTTCAAGACATCTTAGGGATTCGCCCGTGTTCCAATTAATTTGAGGTGGTCACCTCATTCAAATATGTCATTGCTCCGGTGCATCATCTATCTGTTCAACATCCCTTCCCAACGGTGTTATCTCTTCAGTGGGCCCTAACCCACAGGTCTTTTCCCAAGATCTTACCTGACTCTTCTAATTCCCCCGGAGCTATTCTCTAATTCTTTTCAAGGGTGACGTAAGTATGAATTTCATCAGTCACATGCCTTCTCCAAGATCGCTTTCAAATTCTTTTCATTGTTGGCTCAACCCCTTCGCTTTTCATTCTTCCGGAGTATCTCAGTAATTTTGGTGGTGTTTCTCATCATCATTTGAAGATCAAAGAAGAGTTTTTCCTCTAAATCTTGTCCGTTCTCTCGAAGATTCGGGGTTCTAGCTTCATGTTACTCTCTCGATTTATTCCATTTGTCAGATATTCCTTTTCTCGCCCATCCGGACTATGTCAGAAGTTGTTTGCCTGTTTCTTTTCACCGGAGGCCATCGTTCCAGAAGAATTATTTTTCCTCACATTCTCAGCTACCGTTATCCAATTATCCTGGTGCTTTGTTCAAGTGTTCTTTATCCAATTCGAATTCTTCCGGTTCCCTTGTATCTAAATACCCTCTAGCATAGTTGTTTCCTAATTCTTCCTGGTGATTCATTCTCTTTCGTCAGTCATTTCCGAATTCTTATGGTGGTTCGTCCAAGATTCTTTTTCCTTGATTACCTTATACCCATTCGTTCTTTCCAATCCTACCGGTGGTTCATGAAGACCTTCTCAAGTTTGCGATATGTCACTTCTCAATCTTTTTTTTTCAAGAAGAATAAGTAATATGCAAAATCCATTGTTGGTCATCAATTTAATTTGATAAAGGATAAGCATACAATAAATCTTATTCTTATTTCATCCAAGTGATTAATCCCTCCCTTCAGAGTTTGTTCTTGATGAATAAATTCTAGTTCCAAGTGTTTCATCTATTCTTTTCCGGAGTTCTAAATTTCCTCGGCCTTCTCGTCGGAACCTCCATCTAAATCATCGCAAGGCTCATCTTATTCTTTCATCCTTCATTCTATCTTATCATCCTTTTGTTACCAGAGTCGTTTCATAGTCTATTTGTTTCCGTCAGCTTTCGATTCTCGTCATTCTCCTCGTTCATCTCTTCTTCTCAAGTGCTCTCGATTCTTTGCTTCTTCTCTAGAGTTCTTGTTTCACCTCATCCCTTTTCCCTTCTGTCTCGGTCCTAAGATCTCGGGACGAGATCTCTTGTTAGTGGAGGAGTGTTGTAACGCCCCGGATTCGTTGCGCCAGGTGTCTGCCAGTTATTCGTCGTTGTTGCCATGTCATTTGCTTTCGTGTTGCATTTTGCCATGTCATCATATGCATTTCATATCATGTCATCATGTGCATTTCGTTTTGCATACATGTTCGTCTCATGCATCCGAGCATTTTCCCCGTTGTCCGTTTTGCAATCCGGCACTCCTATGTCCTCCGGCGTCCCCCTTTTGCCTCTTCTCTTGTGCAGGTGTTAAACGTTCTCGGAACGGCCCGAGGTTTGCCAAGCGGCCTTGGTATAGCACCGGTAGACCGCCTGTCAAGTTTCGTGCCATTTGGAGGTCGTTTGATACTCCAACGGTTAACCGGGTAACCGCAGAGGCCTCTTTTGTTGCAGCCCAACACCCCTTCCAAAGTGGCCCAAAACCCATCTAACTCCCCTCCATGCTCTCGGTCGTTCGATCACGATCGTGTGGGCGAAAACCGCTCCTCATTTGAACTCTCCTAGCTCCCTCTACCTATAAATATGTCTTCCTCCCCCGAAATTCGCGCTGCAACCCTAGCTCTCCATCCCCTGCCGCCGCCGGACATGTCCATCCCGTCGCCGGACATGTCCACCGCCACCGCCACCTCACCCCGGCCAATCCCGGCACGCCACCTCAGCCAGCGCCGCCGCCTCGCCCAATCCCACCGCGCCACCTCACCCTCTCTCTCTCTCTCCACCCCGCCGCCGGCCCGCGCGGCCCAGATCGGGCCCGCGGGCCCATCCCGCGCCGCCGCCCGCCAGGCGCGTCG
>NC_057797.1:410618108-410623428 GCF_018294505.1 Triticum aestivum | reverse complement strand
AGCCGCGCACGCCGCCCATCACCGCTGTCAGTCGCCATCGCCGCCGGCGCGGCCCTGCCGCCCACGAGCGTAGCGCCCCGCGCCAGGTGCCGCCCCGGCCCCTCTCCGGCCAGATCCGGTGACCCCGCGCCCGGATCTGGCGACCCCGAGCCCCTCCAGCCATCTCCCTCCTCGACTCCGGCGACATCTCCGACGTGCATCATTTTCCGTGCAAGGTTGACCCCCTGAGATTTGACCAAGTCCCGTATAGTTTGCACATTATCATGCCATGTTTGACCTGCTGTATCTTTGCATCCGTAGCTCCGTTTCGTGCGTGTAATATGTCAAATTGTTCGTCTCGACGAGTACTTCATTGCATCATTTTCATTTGAGTTCATCTTGATGCCTGAAATGCTATTGGAAGAGTGCATATTGATGTTAATCTGCTGAAACTGTTATAACTTGCTCATTTATCATTTTTGCCATGATTGATGTGTGCATCCTATGAGGTTGATGTCTACATGTATGTTGATATATGCCATGCCATCTTACCAGGGGTGCCAACCATGTATTTTTGTGAGTTGTGTGCTGAGTGTATCAAGCTTGCTAAGTAGGGTAGTTGCTGTTGCTGTTTTCCTGACAGATTCTGTTATATTTTGTTGCTATGTTATCATGCTTCTACTAGTCATTGTGGGCATAATCTGGAGATGTTCTGTAAACATGTTTTGATCTACATGTCATGTCCTATCCATCCATGCCCCTGGTTGCATTTATAGCTTGCTGTAGATTGTTCATATTTTGCTCCAAAGTTGCTTGATAATGTTGCTATCAGCCTGTTAACATTAAGTTCACTAGTTCCCATGTGTTTTGCTAGTGTTCCATGCATCCTATGACCTTGCTCTTGCCATGCTTAACTTCACAAACATGCCTTCTTACTATTGGTTGCCTTGCCATGCCATGTATTGCTCTGTGGTGAGTGGTTCAAGCTCACGAACATGTCTACTTATTGTTGTTCCTGCCATGTATGAATCTGTAATATAATTTGCCATGTTTACATGGGTGCCATCATATTTTCCGTGCCTTTTTGGCTCATGGTCAGTAAGGGTCTTTTGGTCTATGCCTTTAGTAGTATCATGCCATGCCTTTGTTTGCCATGATATGTTCCTGTAACATGTTGTTTGCTTGCTCTAAACATTGCAACCTGATGTTATTTCTGCTAAAGTCTGAAACTGTTATTATTTGCAATCTTACCATGTGCTTTTGAGCATGTTCTAGTAGTTTCTGGAGATAGCTCAGTGTTCATGTTTTTTTATGCTTTACTTGTACTTCATGCCCATGCCTTTTGTTGTTATGTTGAGCTGCTGTAGCATATTTTTTTGATGCTTGTAATATGCCTAGTTGCTGTTATGGACAGATTGTTGCTATGACTTGTATAGAGTGTATGTGTTGAACCGTTCTCCGTTTCGAGTGTGCTCTATATGAAACTTGCATGATTTTGCATGTAGTTTCATATTATCATGTTGCATCCTTGTTTTGGTGTGTTTGCTTGATGTTTGGGTGCATTTTGCATCAATGCCATGTTTAACTTGTTTTGCTCATATCTTCTAGGCCGTAGCTCCGAATCTAATGAACTTTATATGTAACTTGACTAGAATTTCGTGTAGTTCCTCTTGGTGCTCTTTAACTTGCTGTTTAACAACTTCAACTTAATGTTTGTTCAGTTCTGGACCAATTTCAAAATTTGCATATGAGGACTTACCGGAATTGTTATATGTTGTTTCCGGCCTCATTTAAACTTGCCTTGATGTGTTGTTCTTGTTTGCATCATCTCTTGCCATGAGTAGCTTCATGTAGCTTGGTCATGCATCATGCTTGTTGTGCATCATGCCTTGTTCATGTGTGGTGTGTTTACCTATGTTGTGTGCTTCTTCTTGTTAGTTCCTGTTTCGTTGCGATCGTGAGGATTCGTTCGTCTATGGTTGGTTCGGCTTCGTGGCTTCATCTTCTTCATGGACTCGTTCTTCTTCTTTGCGGGATTTCAGGCAAGATGACCGCTACCCTGGATCTCACTACTATCATTGCTATGCTAGTTGTTTCGTTCTATCGCTATGCTGCGCTACCTATCACCTGTTTATCAAGCCATCCCATATTGCCATGAACCTCTAACCTTTGACACCTTTCCTATGCAAACCATTGTTTGGCTATGTTACCGCTTTGCTCAGCCCCTCTTATAGCGTTGCTAGTTGCAGGTGAAGTTGAAGATTTCTCCATGGTGGACAGGATTTTGGTTGGGATATCACAATATCTCTTATATTATTAATGCATCTATATATTTGGTAAAGGGTGGAAGGCTCGGCCTTATGCCTGGTGTTTTGTCCACTCTTGCCGCCCTAGTTTCCGTCATACCGGTGTTATGTTCCGGATTTTGCGTTCCTAACGCGGTCGGGTGATTTATGGGACCCCCCTGACAGTTCGCTTTGAATAAAACTTGTCAAGCAAGGCCCAACCTTGGTTTTACCATTTGCCTCACCACCACCTATCCCTTTCCCTTCGGTCGGCCAACCCGAGGGTCATCTTTATTTTAGCCCCCCCCCCCCGGGCCAGTGCTTGTCTAAGTGCTGGTCCGAACCGAGCGATGTCCGGCGCCCCCTGGGCAACCAGGGTCTATGCCAACCCGACGTCTGGCTCATCCGGTGTGCCCTGAGAACGAGATATGTGCAGCTCTTATCGGGATTTCTCGGCACAGCGGGAGGCTTTGCTGGTCTTGTTTTACCATTGTCGAAATGTCTTGTAAACCGGGATTCCGAGACTGATCGGGTCTTCCTGGGAGAAGGTCTATTCCTTCGTTGATCGCGAGAGCTTGTCATGGGCTAAGTTGGGACACCCCTGCAGGGTATAAACTTTCGAGAGCCGTGCCCGTGGTTATGTGGCAGATGGGAATTTGTTAATGTCCAGTTGTAGATAACTTGACACCAGATCCGACTTAAAACGCATCAACCGCGTGTGTAGCCGTGATGGTCTCTTCTCGGCGGAGTCCGGGAAGTGAACACGGTTTCTGTGTTATGTTTGACGTAAGTAGAAGTTCAGGATCACTTCTTGATCATTGCTAGCTTCACGACCACTCCTTTGTTTCTCTTCTCGCTCTCATTTGCGTATGTTAGCCACCATATCATGCTTAGTCGCTGCTGCAACCTCACCACTTTACCACTTCCTTTCCCATTAAGCTTTGCTAGTCTTGATACCCATGGTAATGGGATTGCTGAGTCCTCGTGGCTCACAGATTACTACAACAACAGTTGCAGGTACAGGTTATGCCATGTTCATGACGCGAGAGCGATGCTTGCTTGCGTTGAGTTCTTCTTCTGCTTCTTCGATCAGGGGATAGGTTCCAGGTCGGCAGCCTGGGCTAGCAGGGTGGATGTCGTTTGAGTTTCTGTTTGTGTTTCATCCGTAGTCGGATGGTACTCTTATGTATGATGTATTGTTGTATTCGTGTGGCATTGTATGCCTCTTGTATGTATCCCCATCTATTATGTAATGTTGATGTAATGATATCCACCTTGCAAAAGCGTTCCAATATGCGGGTCTATCCTTGGTGGGACCTTCGAGTTCCTTTTGGATAGGGTCGCATATTGGGCGTTACACTAATCTCTCCAGGATCTAAGATTTGGTGTAGGAGAAGTGAGAGAGAGCCACTTGTGTTCTTGGGGCGATTTTGGATGGAGTGGTCAATCCTCCCCCGGAGTGGGAGAGGGATATTTATACCCCAAGAAAATAGAGCCGTTTCCCACAGTTGTTGACCTACCCGGATGATCTGGACACATACCCGGATGATCCGGGCAATGCCCGGATGATCCGAGAAGGTCAATATACAATGTGGTGAAGTAGATACCCGGATGTCCGGGGACATAGCCGGATGATCTGGGCAATTCTCGGATGATCCGGGTGGGTAGCCGGATGATCCGGCTAGCGGAATAAGTTACTGTGATGAATTTGTCGAGAAACCCGGATGATCCCGGCTGGAACCCGGATGATCCGGCCAACAAAAAAACAGCAGGAGACCCGAAACTAAAACATGCATAACTTTTACATCCGGACTCCGATTTTGATGATCTTGGGCTCGTTTTGAAGCTATGGAAAAAGCCCAGGTCCTCACATAGAGAACCACCCAAAATCAACAAAAATGGAGGATGCAAATTATGCAAAGGTTTTATCATGTATTTGGGTGACCTATTTAGCTTTGGATTTTCTTTGGTAGATGTATAGGCATTTTGTATTTGTATTGGATAGGAACGAAATATGCCTATGTTGGAATTGAAGTAAATATGCCCTAGAGGCAATAATAAAGTTATTATTTATTTCCTCATATCATGATAAATGTTTATTATTCATGCTAGAATTGTATTAACCGGAAACATAATACATGTGTGAATACATAGACAAACACAACGTCACTAGTATGCCTCTACTTGACTAGCTTATTAATCAAAGATGGTTATGTTTCCTAACCATAGACATGTGTTGTCATTTGATTAATGGGATCACATCATTAGGAGAATGATGTGATTGACATGACCCATTCCGTTAGCCTAGCACTTGATCGTTTAGTATATTGCTATTGCTTTCTTCATGACTTATACATGTTCCTATAACTGTGAGATTATGCAACTCCCGTTTACCGTAGGAACACTTTGGGTGCTACCAAACGTCACAACGTAACTGGGTGATTATAAAGGAGTACTACATGTGTCTCCAAAGGTACATGTTGGGTTGGCGTATTTCGAGATTAGGTTTTGTCACTCCGATTGTCGGAGAGGTATCTCTGGGCCCTCTCGGTAATGCACATCACTATAAGCCTTGCAAGCAATGTATAATTAGTTAGTTACAGAATGATGCATTACGTAACGAGTAAAGAGACTTGCCGGTAACGAGATTGAACTAGGTATTGGATACCGACGATCGAATCTCGGGCAAGTAACATACCGATGACAAAGGGAACAACGTATGTTGTTATGCGGTTTGACCGATAAAGATCTTCGTAGAATATGTAGGAGCCAATATGGGCATCCAGGTTCCGCTATTGGTTATTGACCGAGAATAGTTCTAGGTCATGCCTACATAGGTCTCGAACCCGTAGGATCCGCACGCTTAACGTTACGATGACAGTTTTATTATGAGTTTATAAGTTTTGATGTACCGAAGTTTGTTCGAAGCCCCGGATGTGATCACGGACATGACGAGGAGTCTCGAAATGGTCGAGGCATAAAGATTGATATATTGGACGACTATATTCGGACACCGGAAGTGTTTCGGTGATTTCAGAGAAAACCGAAGTGCCGGA
>NC_057797.1:410582612-410617370 GCF_018294505.1 Triticum aestivum | reverse complement strand
TCCTACTCCCACTAGGAGGAGGACTCCCCCCTCCTTGGCGCGCCCCCTAGGGCCGGCCGGCCTCCCCCTTGCTCCTTTATATACGGGGGCAGGGGGCACCCTAGAGACACACAAGTTGATCTACGGATCGTTCCTTAGCCGTGTGCGGTGCCCCCCTCCACCATATTCCACCTCCGTCATATCGTCGCGGAGTTTAGGCAAAGCCCTGCGCCGGTAGAACATCATCATCGTCACCACGCCGTCGTGCTGACGGAACTCATCCCCGACGCTTTGCTGGATCGGTGCCCGGGCATCGTCATCGAGCTGAACGTGTGCTGAACTCGGAGGTGCCGTACGTTCGGTACTTGGATCGGTCGGATCGTGAAGACGTACGACTACATCAACCGCGTTGTCATAATGCTTCCGCTTACGGTCTACGAGGGTATATGGACAATACTCTCCCCTCTCGTTGCTATGCCATCACCATGATCTTGCGTGTGCGTAGGAATTTTTTTGAAATTACTACATTCCCCAACAGTGGCATCCGAGCCAGGTTTTATGCGTAGATGTCATATGCACGAGTAGAACACAAGTGAGTTGTGGGCGATACAAGTCATACTGCTTACCAGCATGTCATACTTTGGTTCGGCGGTATTGTGAGATGAAGCGGCCCGGACCGACATTACGCGTATGCTTACGCGAGACTGGTTTCACCGTTACGAGCACTCGTGCTTAAAGGTGGCTGGCGGGTGTCTGTCTCTCTCACTTTAGCTGAATTGAGTGTGGCTACGCCCGGTCCTTGCGAAGGTTAAAATAGCACTAACTTGACGAACTATCGTTGTGGTTTTGATGCGTAGGTAAGAACGGTCTTGCTAAGCCCGTAGCAGCCACGTAAAATTTGCAACAACAAAGTAGAGGACGTCTAACTTGTTTTTGCAGGGCATGTTGTGATGTGATATGGTCAAGACGTGATGCTATATTTCATTGTATGAGATGATCATGTTTTGTAACCGAAGTTATCGGCAACTGGCAGGAGCCATATGGTTGTCGCTTTATTGTATGAAATGCAAACGCCCTGTAATTGCTTTACTTTATCACTAAGCGGTAGCGGTAGTCGTAGAAGCAATAGATGGTGTAACAACAACGATGCTACGATGGAGATCAAGGTGTCGCGCCGGTGACGATGGTGATCACGATGGTGCTTTGAAGATGGAGATCACAAGCACAAGATGATGATGGCCATATCATATCACTTATATTGATTGCATGTGATGTTTATCCTTTATGCATCTTATCTTGCTTTGATTGCGGTAGCATTTTAAGATGATCTCTCACTAATTATCAAGAAGTGTTCTCCCTGATTATGCACCGTTGCGAAAGTTCTTCGTGCTGAGACACCACATGATCATTGGGTGTGATAGGCTCTACATTCAAATACAACGGGTGCAAAACAGTTGCACACGCGGAATACTCAGGTTAAACTTGACGAGCCTAGCATATACAGATATGGCCTCGGAACACGGAGACCGAAAGGTCGAACGTGAATCATATAGTAGATATGATCAACATAGTGATGTTCACCATTGAAACTACTCCATCTCACGTGATGATCGGACATGGTTTAGTTGATTTGGATCACGTAATCACTTAGATGACTAGAGAGATGTCTGTCTAAGTGGGAGTTCTTAAGTAATATGATTAATTGAACTTAAATTTATCATGAACTTAGTACCTCATAGTATTTTGCTTGTCTATGTTTGTTGTAGATAGATGGCTCGTGTTGTTGTTCCGTTGAATTTTAATGCGTTCCTTGAGAAAGCAAACTTGAAAGATGATGGTAGCAATTACACGAACTGGGTCCGTAACCTGAGGATTATCCTCATTGCTGGACAGAAGAATTACGTCCTGGAAGCACCGCTGGGTGCCAGGCCTGCTGCTGATGCAACTGACGATGTTAAGAACGTCTGGCAGAGCAAAGCTGATGACTACTCGATAGTTCAGTGTGCCATGCTTTACGGCTTAGAACCGGGTCTTCAACGACGTTTTGAACGTCATGGAGCATATGAGATGTTCCAGGAGTTGAAGTTAATATTTCAAGCAAATGCCCGGATTGAGAGATATGAAGTCTTCAATAAGTTCTATAGCTGCAAGATGGAGGAGAATAGTTCTGTCAGTGAACACATACTCAAAATGTCTGGGTATAATAATCACTTGATTCAACTGGGAGTTAATCTTCCTAATGATAGTGTCATTGACAGAATTCTTCAATCACTGCCACCAAGCTACAAGAGCTTCGTGATGAACTATAATATGCAAGGGATGGACAAGACTATTCCCGAGCTCTTCGCAATGCTAAAAGCCGCGGAGATAGAAATCAAGAAGGAGCATCAAGTGTTGATGGTTAACAAGACCACCAGTTTCAAGAAAAAGGGCAAAGGGAAGAAGAAGGGGAACTTCAAGAAGAACAGCAAACAAGTTGCTGCTCAAGAGAAGAAACCCAAGTCTGGACCTAAGCCTGAGACTGAGTGCTTCTACTGCAAGCAGACTGGTCACTAGAAGCGGAACTGCCCCAAGTATTTGGCGGATAAGAAGGATGGCAAGGTGAACAAAGGTATATGTGATATACATGTTATTGATGTGTACCTTACTAATGCTCATAGTAGTACCTGGGTGCGTAGGAATTTTTTTGAAATTACTACGTTCCCCAACAGGAATATGATGTGAGGAAGTAGAAATAGAAGATGTTGACTTGAGAAAATCTATCACTAACCCCTTTGATACCCTCTTAATAGTGCGGGATCCCTATAACTCAAGAATCATAAAAGAACTATACTAGATAGCTTCCGAAAACTCATTCTTGAGCATATATCCTTTTCGATGGTCATTGATCCTCACAGCTAAAGCCAAAGGAACTAATACCTTTGACTACAACATTCCAATTGAGCTTGATGTTGACGTTTATGCTTGGCTCAAGTCAGAACGATGATCTTGATCATGACACTTGATGAAGGCTTCAAATAGATCCCCCATACACAATGTGGGAAGGTTTGCTTTCTATTCATCTTCACGTATCCATCATGTGATCATCCACAAGCTTCAAGCATGTAATCCCTCGGGATGGTTATCTTAAACTTGCCCTTGTCAATCATGATCATCAACACTTGATGTTATCCTCTTATGGACACTTGAAATCTCTCTCTCAATGCGAGCTCATGAGAATCACCTAACCCTCAAAAACATAGACAACACATAGTATGGTTTAGTACACAAAGTGCAATTGACAATTGCTTATCATACCACAAGATCCTATGTGGTGCATCGTTTGCACTCATGTGTTGAACATTTAGTGTTTGATCTTTGAGCTTCCTCTTGGTCAACCGATATCTCTACTCCATGTTTAATCTTGATGTCTTGAAGGGTATATTGAATTCTTCACTTGAATACTTGATCAATCATGACTCAACACATGAGTCCATTATGATCACATCTTTTAGCCACTCCTAGAATTCATCATTCAAATCATCCTTTTAGGATCTTGATCCATTGTGGCTCAAACCATAGCTCTAAGTAGGTAATCCTTCAGATACTCCGATGAACTCCATTTTGATCATCTCTATGTAATTGTTGCTTCAAAGGAGTTGTCTTCCAATATTCTTCAATCATTTTCCAATGGGGCTAACCTTCAATGTATATCTCAATGTAAACATTAGTCCATAAGGATTGTCATTTAATTACCAAAACCACACATGGGGACTTACATGTACTTTCAATCTCCCCCATTTTGGTAATCGATGACAATCTCAACAAGAGGGTTTGTATAATGAATTTTAAACAAGCATGTAATTTATCTAAGGATAAATTGTATACTTGGGATGGTTGTATTATCATCAAGACACTACACAAGCATTTGATGATAGTACACCCATAGTATATAGAGCAAACTCCCCCACAATATATGCATGTGTGAATGAACTTTGAATGTCATTGCATATGTTGGTTGACATAAACTAGGAGAAGATTTCTCTATATATGTTGGTTGACATAAACTAGGAGAAGATTTCTCTATATACAATAATCATCAATGCAACAAGAATATATAACAAGGGTAGATTGCATGAGTAACAACAAGCACTACAAAAATACTTATCTTAAACCCTCTAAACTTCTCCCCCATTGGCAACAAATGCCAAAATGGACCAATATAGTATGAGATCCTCCTTAATGTGTGCATATCGCAAAAAAGGTGAGTGAAATCAAATGCACATATTCAATGATGAAAAATTGAGGAGCTCAACCCATATATAGGATCTATAGAATGTAACAAGATAGTATGATATGAAAATAAGATTAGACATGGGAGGAAAACATTCAAAAGATCCAAAGAACATATTTTGGACAAGATAAAATAGGAATATCCAATGTGATCATCATGTCAAGTATGGGTTCAAAATAGATTCAAAACACATGAGAGCACAAGATCATGAGTGCACAAAATTATATGCAAAACATACAAGCACTCATGACACAACCTCTTACCGAAGCCACCTTAAGAATAAAAGGAAACAAACAAAGTGGCCGACAAGGAATAAATGATATCAAGGAAAGATATGCGCTTTCTCATGTATAAAATTTCTAAGTGGCCAATAATAATCATGATATGTATCCACAAAGAAACTTGTATACACAAAATAGACGCAATTGATAAGAACATGACATCTACAAGTGAATCCATTATTATACAACTGTGATCCTAGCATGAGAGCAAGGCACATGGCACAAATTGATCTCATTTGCATAACACAAAGTGAAGCAAGCAATCAAAAGACCTGACGAGCCAAAAGGATAAAAGAATATTATGATTTGGGCAAAGGAGCGTTCTAGGGAAAATAGAGAAGCTCCCCATGATTTGTGCACTATTTAGTATTTTTGTATTTGGATACAAGTGCACAAAATAGTATCATCACTCCCCAAAATCAATAGGAACACAAAACAATTGCAAGCAAGCATAGATAAGAAAAGAAGCCTAGCATTTTCAACAAACGTATGGTTGAGCAACATGTAAATGAGGCAACCTAAGAATAGGCACAACCAAAATGATGTGTGTGAGTCACGTCAAAGCACTTGAGAAGACTAGTATAAGGATGATAATTAAGTATCAACATAGTCTTGAGTAAATGAGATACAAGGTGCAAGACATGTCCTTCCCACACGCACGAAGTTAAGAAGGTCACACACACATCAAGAAAATGGATTCACAAGCTCACTAATAGCAAATTAAAAATCAAAGCTTGTGACAACCCATGATGAAGATAGGAAATAATAGGCTTGTCAAGACAAGCACGAGGACAACAATCTTCACCAAACATGAGTGCACTAAGATGCAAAGAGGTAAGACACGCACTCATACAACAAATGCTTCCACGGAGCCACCAAAGATATAAAAAGAGAATGAAACGGTGGACATGAAAGAATAGGGATATCAACTAGGGATGTAACTTGTCTCACGTGTATAAGATTCTAGGTAGATGACAATCATGATAATATATATCCACAAAGAGGATGTACACATGAAATAGTTACAAAAGGAAAGAATAAGATATCCAAACGGGAGACATAAAATATACCAATGAGATCTTTGCTTGAAAGTATAGCACATGGCTTAATGTAATCTTATCGTATATTAATGAACTCCAAACAAACAACCATCAAAGACATCACAACTAGCAACAAAAGATCATTGTTGCGATTCTTTGAGAAAGGAAACAAGTATGACAAGAACGAGTCAAGAAATTCATGCCATGATGCAACCTACACAAGGTTGAATGCAAGAAGTGTATGCATGAAGTAGATACTTGTTACCGAGATAGCATTGGAATGATGTAGTAGGTAATGGTTCGAGCTTGGCTCTAATTTCCTCATAGTGCCACCACTTTCATGAATAAGCCAAGCACCCAATGCTTCTCAAATGTACCTAAAACAATTTAAGTACAATATGGTCCCCAAACTTATTGGGTCCAACGTAGTTAGCATAACTACAAAACATAGGGTAAAATCACTTAAATATGTGCATATCGATATGAATTTGAATATCATGCACATCTTAGCTATTAAGAATTTTTTGGATTTACCATATATATATTGGATCAAATAAAGCAAACAAGGCATGCGAATTTACACATAGTAAATACACATGCACAAGCCTCCCAAAGTCCAGGGAGATACAAATTGGACAAATGAACACATAACCGTTAATACTTCCAATAACATCACTAGTCATTCATGTTGTCTAAAATGACTCAAAGTGACACATCAACATATGATAGCACACAAAGTTCAACATATGAACCAAGGAAAAACAATGAGCATATAAGATATGCATTGCACACATACTCATGGGAATATCTTACTCAAGTAGATATAGGACACTATAAACAATGAGATAACAAACTACCATAACTCCATACAAACTAATAAGATGAAGTCGAACAAAATGGTGTTTCAATTTGACATTCGGTGTAGAAACCAAATAAGTACATGATCATCTATACTAACACAGGCATAACATGAGACTTTAGAAATAAACACAATGATTGGATAGCATATTATTAACATTCCAATTAGATAGATCATCATGCAAAGCAACAATTGGAATGGATCTATTCAAATGATTTTCCAAATACGATTTTTAAGATAACCATGGGCAAAACCGCACAAGAATACCATACTCAAACAAAGCATTGCATGCCACAGAGATATAAGATAATCTCAAATATAAATTCTAAGTGGCAAACTAGCAAACCTCTATTGTTAATGTTCACACGAGAAGTGATATGCACAAAGTATATCACTCCCCCATAATGTGATAATCCATGTATTATCCATAAGAGGCAAATGAAACCCAACTAAGGATAATTAATGGATGAGGATTTGAGTTTCAAATGAACTTTACATACCACATAGTAACTAGATAATATTGCACTAACAATACTAGGTGGTATCCTGCATATATACATATTTAAGGTTTGTGATATGCGTAAAACATAGCACTCCCCCATAATGTGATGATCCATTAATATCTCAAAAACACCAATGAAGATTCAATTAATGAAGCAATAAAGGCTCGAAACCACACACACAACTATATGATGTGCATAGCAACTTACGCATGCTAGATAACACGAATCAAGTATATTAGGAGACACAACATAAACAAACACATGCTAGGTACAAAACCTAAACATGCATGGGGCTAGTAACTTTCAATGTAGACAATATAAATACAAGTTACCGCCACGAGGAGCATTGGACTGACAAATATGATGATAATTCACATGACTTGGTTTGAACCACAATGAATGGTGAGAATCATTTTTCTTCATGAACTAGCCAAGTCTCCAATGCCCTCCACACACCTATTGATCAAGTTTGAGCTCGATGGTCCCCAACCACATTGGGTCCTAAGAAGTTAGTAACAATAGGCTTGGCAACCCAAATGGTCTTATCCACTTTCAAACCACTTTGGGCACCAACACACTTGGCAAACATATTGCCATAAATATCCTTCCTAAGTGAATAATGATCATAGATAATTGAAGGCTTAGAGATGTTACCATTGGGACATGATGAAGCTATGTGTCCCTTCTTACGGCAAATATAGCAACATGTACTCCCCCTTCTCTTCTTCTTTACTTTCTCAACTTGGTAAGTAATAACATGGTTCATCATGGATAGTGGCCGTTCTTCAACTTGAGGTTGAACTTGAGATTGAGCTTGAGGCCGCTTCCCATGTAGCTTCCCTTCATAAGCCCTTTTCTTCAAGGGACAAGATCTCACGTGATGTCCAACCTTTTTGCACTTAAAGCAAGAAATGTTGGAGTCGTTCTTGGCTTGGTCTTGCCCCCTTTTCTTGTTAATGGATTTCTTCTTGTTGGAGTGAAAACTATGTCCATCATCGCGCTTTTCCAAGTCTTTCTTCAAACTAGTGACTTGGGCCTTGAGCTCATTAATTTCCTCTACATGGTTAGTTTCAAGACTAGAAACAAGAGGACTAGTGCAAGTAGAAACTTCATGGTTAGAGCAACAAGACAAGGTGAGCAATTCATCATGAGGTGTATCAATATCATGTAGAGAGGAATTGCAAGGACTAGCACATGGCAATACGGCATTTCGAGTAGAAGATGTGCTAATATCCACATGAGACTCACACGATTTTACCTTCGTGACCATAGCCTCATGAGCTAACTTTAGCCCATCATGGGAGATTAGAAGATCCTCATAAGTGCTTGAGAGCTTTTCATGACTTTCTTCCAATTTCCCATAATTCCTAGTTAGCAAATCAAGTTGAGTCCTTAGCTCGACATTCTCCTTCAAAATTGATGCTTCACATGAAATCGAGTTAGTAACACAAGCATCATTATCAATATCATAGGAGCAAGTAGCAATTAGAGACTTCTCATGAGTTGATTGAAGCTCCTCATGAGACTTAGAGAGTTTGATGAGCTCTACCTTGACATTATTGCATTCAAGGAGAAGGAGCTCAAAATCCTCTTTAAGTTTACCATGAGTACTTTCAATCTCTTCTTTTAAAGACCTCAAGTCACTAATACATTGATGAGCCTTAGCAAGTTCATGTTCAAGTTGTTCACTTTTCGCTTGCTCGTTAAGAAATAAGTCATTACGTTTTTCAAAGCAAGCAAGAACATCTTGGAACCTTTTATAAGTGTTATTTTTAGCTCCATGAAGAGTTTTCCCAAATCTCATAGAGATTTTGAGTCAAGTCATCATCATCATCCTCATTACAACTATCACCATTATCACTAAGAGAAGATGATACCTCGTCATTACCTCTTGCCATGAGGCACATGTGAACAAAGGGGGTTGATGATGATTCTTTTGGAGAAGAGGGTTCTTCATCAATCAAGCATGCCTCATCTTTCTTGATTTCCTCTGCATGCCTAGTCATAGAACAACTAGAGGAAACCAAGGCATTTCTATCATGGCAACATGGGAGATCAAGCATATCATCACAAATGAGCTTAACACCATCATCACAAGATATTTCTTCACTCACCATGTCATTACCTTGTGGCACGCCACATGATGGTGAAGTGGAAGAAATGAAGTGTGCAAGTAATTGGAGGTGGAAGTAATAGTGAGCTCTTCATGATTTAAAAATGTGGAGAACTCCAGCATCAACTCCCCAAATAGAATACTATCTTCATCAAGATTGGACCCACCATATGCATCTTCAAGTTTGGTCCAAGTCTCATGAGCCGACTTGCAAGTCGTGACTGCCTTAAACACTTCAAAGGTTAAAGTTTGATGAATGATAAGAGAAGTATCACAATCAAGATACATATCCTCAATAGATGGAGAAAGTCCATCCTTTGCAATAGAAATTCCTACAAGGACAATTCGCAAAGCATTTGGACCCATGGCCCGAAAGTGACAAAGCATGCGAATTCTCCATAGGTGATAATTTGTGCCATCCAAATAAAAAGTGTTGTTGTGAACTAAATCATTAGTCGACATCGATACTCTCCAGGAGCCGAAACCTAATAAGGAGAGACCTTGCTCTGATACCAATTGAAAGGACCACGATGTCGCCTAGAGGGGGGGGGGGTGAATAGGCGTTTTAAAATCTTCTACGGATTTGGCTATATCCTAATGCGGAAATAAACTAAGCGGATACTTTTCAAGCACAAATCCTAAATATACTAGGCTCACTAAGTGCACCAACAACACAGGATAAAGAAGACAAGAACAACGAGGATATGAGTAAGCACAAGTAAGTTACACAAACTTACTCAGTGTATATTACGAGATATGGAAATGAATAATACACACAACCACAAGTAAGCAATACAAGCTTACACAAATTGTATCACAATATATGGAATTGAATGATACAACCAAACTCAAGTAAGCACTACAAGCTTACACAAGTTATGTCACAAGATATGGAAATGAATGTTACAAAGCTAGCAATTCACACTGAGCACAAGATAGAACAATAGTAGGAAGTATGAATTGTGGACTATAAAGTGTTGGCCTAAATAATCTCTTCAAGGGAATAGCCAACACACGACAATGAGAACAACAAGATATAGTGAATGCAAGGTCAAGAGACTAAAGTAAACCACAAGTAAGGAGTTAGGGTTAGGGATAACCAAAGTCACGGAGACGAGGATGTATCCCGATGTTCACTTCTTTAGAGGGAAGCTAGTCACCGTTGGAGGGATGGGTGTTACCACAAAGGCACACCAACACCACAAAGGCTCACCCTATTCTCCTTGAGATATCACCACGAAGGCGATTCCCAACCTAGTGGTAGACCTTGAGGCGGCCTCCAAACCTCCACAAACTTTCCGAGGGACAAATCACAAGTTGATTCCTCACCGGAGCACTCCTACCGCCTAGGAGTCTCCAACCTCCAAGAGTAACAAGATCAAGGGGGAAATGCTCAAGACTTGCTCAAATCACGAATTGCTTTGGTCACAAGAGGGAGAGGGAGAGGATCTATCTTTTGATTGGAACAACTCTCAAGAACACTCACTAATCTCTCCGAGATCTAAGATTTGGTGTAGGAGAAGTGAGAGGGAGCCACTTGTGTTCTTGGGGCGATTTTGGATGGAGTGGTCAACCCTCTCCCGGAGTGGGAGAGGGATATTTATACACCCCAAGAAAATAGAGCCGTTTCCCACAGTTGTTGACCTGCCCGGATGATCTGGACGCATACCCGAATGATCCGGGCAATGCCCGGATGATCCGAGAAGGTCAATATACAATGTTGTGAAGTAGATACCCGGATGTCCAGGGACATAGCCGGATGATCCGGGCAATTCTCGGATGATCCGGGTGGGTAGCCGGATGATCCGGCTAGCGGAATAAGTTACTGTGATGAATTTGTCGAGAAACCCGAATGATCCGGGCCGGAACCCGGATGATCCGGCCAACAAAAAAACAGCAGGAGACCCGAAACTAAAACATGCGTAACTTTTACATCCAGACTCCGATTTTGATGATCTTGGGCTCGTTTTGAAGCTATGGAAAAAGCCCAGGTCCTCACATAGAGAACCACCCAAGATCAACAAAAATGGAGGATGCAAATTATGCAAAGGTTTTCTCATGTATTTGGGTGACCTATTTAGCTTTGGATTTTCTTTGGTAGATGTATAGGCATTTTGTATTTGTATTGGATAGGAACATAATATGCCTATGTTGGAATATGATGTCAGGAAGTAGAAATAGAAGATGTTGACTTGAGAAAATCTATCACTAACCCATTTGATCCCCTCTTAATAGTGCGGGATCCCTATAACTCAAGAATCATAAAAGAACTATACTAGATAGCTTCCGAAAACTCATTCTTGAGCATATATCCTTTTCGATGGTCATTGATCCTCACAACTAAAGCCAAAGGAACTAATACCTTTGACTACAGCATTCCAATTGAGCTTGATGTTGACGTTTATGCTTGGCTCAAGTCAGAAAGATGATCTTGATCATGACACTTGGTGAAGGCTTCAAATAGATCCCCCATACACAATGTGGGAAGGTTTGCTTTCTATTCATCTTCACGTGTCCATCATGTGATCATCCACAAGCTTCAAGCATGTAATCCTTCGGGATGGTTATCTTGAACTTGCCCTTGTCAACCATGATCATCAACACTTAATGTTATCCTCTTATGGACACTTGAAATCTCTCTCTCAATGCGAGCTCATGAGAATCACCTAACCCTCAAAAACATAGACAACACATAGTATGGGTTAGTACACAAAGTGCAATTGACAATTGCTTATCATACCACAAGATCCTATGTGGTGCATCGTTTGCACTCGTGTGTTGAACATTTAGTGTTTGATCTTTGAGCTTCCTCTTGGTCAACCGATATCTCTACTCCATGTTTAATCTTGACGTCTTGAAGGGTATATTGAATTCTTCACTTGAATAGCTTGCTTGAATACTTGATCAATCATAACTCAACACATGAGTCCATTATTTTTTTTCGAAACGAAGGCAAAAGATTTGCCTCATCGATTAATTAAGAAGAAGAGAATTGCCCAGTTAATTAACAGAAAACCGGGCAAAAATCGAACATGAGTCCATTATGATCATATCTTTTAGCCACTCCTAGAATTCATCATTCAAATCATCCTTTTAGGATCTTGATCCATTGTGGCTCAAACCATAGCTCTAAGTAGGTAATCCTTCGGATACTCCGATGAACTCCATTTTGATCATCTCTATGTAATTGTTGCTTCAAAGGAGTTGTCTTCCAATATTCTTCAATCATTTTCCAATGGGGCTAACCTTCAATGTATATCTCAATGTAAACATTAGTCCATAAGGATTGTCATTTAATTACCAAAACCACACATGGGGACTTACATGTACTTTCAGCAGTCGAGCTGCAAGGGGCTGTGGTCAGAGACGACCGAGGTGAGGCACCGGAGGTGGCATTCACCATGCAACTCCTCCCAGTCGACGGTGCAAAGGACACGGTCAAGGTGGACCAGTGTCGGGGGTGACTGCTCGTTGGACCACGTGTAGCGGCGACCGTTGAGGTAAACCTCCTTGAGCGCCAAGTCGTTCATGGTGCGCCGGAAGCGGCCGATCATGCGTCGGTTGACGTTCCGGTTGTTCTTATCTTCGTCGCGATGTATGAGGTTGAAATCCCCACAAATCATCCAAGGCCCGGAGCAGTCCATGCGTATGTCGCGGAGCTCCTGCAGGAAGGCGATCTTGGCCTCGTCCGGCTGCGGTCTGTAGACCACGGTGTGCGAGCGCCGGTGGGGGTGGAAACACGGGTGGTCAAGGCGTTGGCAGTGAATAGGAGGTCAGAGATGACTATCTCCCTACTCTTCTAGGCCAACAGGATGCCGCCACGGGTTCCTTGCGCGGACAGGTACACGTAGTCATCAAACTCCAAGCCGAGGGCTTCGAGGACAGTCGACGAGCAGATCAAAGCCATCTTAGTTTCTTGCAAACAAACGAGGATGCATTGGCGGTTACAACAAGCGACCTGACAGCAGTACAACGTGCACGCGCGTTGAGGCCGTGCACGTTCCATATCAAGATTTTGGGGTTGTGCTCCATGGGGACGAGGTCGACGAGGGAGGGCAAGGGCGAAGCTAGGCCTCGATCGGGCTGCCCACGACCACCGTCGTGATAGGCGCGACGGCAGAATCCACAGGGAGCTCGCGATCCACCAGAGCGGCGATGGCCGATAGGACAGACAGGGGGATGGGCGCGGCAAAGAGGTTGTCTTACGCCTTCATCTCCGCGGATGTGATCTTCTGGTTGAATACAACGACCCCAAGAGTGCGCAAGATGTGGACTTGGGCACATCGCTTGGCCGTGGGAGGGCGACGGACTTGTGGGCTGCGGTCGAGGCCGATCGCCCGCGGCATTGGGAGAAGTTGAGCGGGCATCTCCTTGGTCGTTTGCCAGGAATCTGGAGGGCTGCATCGATCTGTTTGGTGGCCGCCGCGAGGAAGTCGCCAAGGGTCCACGTCGTTGTGGCAGCCGCGCGGGGGCGGGACCAGCACATCGTGATGGGAGGCGAGGCGAAGCGTGTGGCCGGGCTGGGAGTAGTGGGGCATGCCGCATGGGCGGCGCCATCCACGAGCGCGCCATGTTGGGCCTCCAGCCCCACCTCGACAGGCGGGTCCTCATGCTGGGCTTCATGCTGGGCCGTGGGGGGTTGGGCCACGAGGGGTGCCGAGGGATCATCCTTGCGCAGCACGCCACCAAAGGCAGGATCCTCAAGATAGGTTCGGTCGCGGGCGGCATGCTGGGTGGGCTCCAGCGAGGGGATCTCTCCATGGACCGGTCAGCTGGTGGCGCGGGGCGGCCAGGAGGGGGCGGAGGCGGGACTCCGCTTTGCCCCGACAGCGGATCAGGCACGGGGACCGAGGCCAGGGAATCTAGGACCTCGCTGTCCAGCGACAGGCGGTCCGTGGAGCCATCCCAATCCACATGTGCGCTGGGATTGGCCACTTCTGGCGCAGCCGCAGCATGGGTAAGGTCATCCATGCAGCGCGATGGGGGCGGCCTGGCTGGTGCTGCGGTGTCGGGGCGTGCAGCCAATGAGCCAGAGCCAGCAGGCGTCATGATGCGCGTGTCGGGGCACGCGGGAGGGGGGGCACTCGGCCGGGAAGTCGTACGGGGCGCAGTTCCGGCAGTACTGGACCCTCCTATCGCCTTCCGACGCCTTCCGCCCCGCTTTCCCCTTTTGGAAAAGCGACGAGGTTGGCTTTGCCCGTTGGCAGAGGGCCAGGGGTCCATAGTATGGCTCCCAGAGCGCCTCGATGGCGGGGGATGGGGGCGTGCCAGCCAGTGGAGTCCATGGCCATGCCATCGGCACGGCCGTCATGGTTGCCGGAGGTCCGTCGTCGCTTGCGGCCGCGGCGGCGACCGCGGCTCGCATCATGCCCGCGACCAGCATCCCCATCGTGCTCACCAGGTGCATCGTCGCTCGGGCCGCGGTCGTGGCGGGCAGGGGTAGACGAGGGTGCAGATGGTGGGCGGGCCGTGGTCGCGGGCGGGGACAGACTCCATGATCTCGAGGATGGCCGCCCGGTGGATGGAAGCCGGGTCGCGGGTGCGCACCGTCAACCGGAAGGTGGCGAGGTCAGCGCGGGAGCGCGTACTCGGGTGGAGCCGCTCAATTCAGCAGCTACAGCCGAGGAGGTGTTACGCCGTGGACAGGTGGCAAGCCTGCGCAGGGATGCCACGGAGCTCCAGCTGGATGCTGAGGTCAAGGGAGTCGACGACAGCATGTGCGAGCTTGTTCCAAGGGCGGATCGACAGGGTGAAGCCGGGCCCGTTGATGAAGTGGTCGCCGGCGAGGCGGTTCATGAGCTCGCGGGTGGAGAGGATGACGAGGAAATCCCCGGGGTGGTGCGCGTGAATGGTGAAGTCGCGGGGCTGGAGGCAGAGGGAGGAGTACAAAACCTCCTCGACATCACCAGGGGCGACCACCGGCCCGGCACCGGTGATGGAAACGACCATCCCACGGCGCAGAACCACCTCAGCCTCCTCCATCTCCACAGAACGCGACAGGATGACGCGTACTCGATCGACAGGTGAGGCGGTGGGCGCGGACGGGGTCGGCAAGTCACGGCGCGGCGCCTCCGGCGCCGGCACGGAGGGCAGTCATGACAGCGAGGGCAGCACGCAGAACACCCTTGTGGTACTTCTTGCAGTCGCGCGAGCCATGGCCGGGGTAGAGGCAGCGACGGCAGCGGATGTCGTTGGTGCAGTCGCGCACGGGGTGACCCGGGTCGAGGCAGCGAAAGCAGAGGCCGGCAGACGCCTCCGAGGACGGGCTGTGGCGGCCCTGCAGCTGGGTGCTCGGGGCGCGTCGGGAGGGCGCGGCCGGTCCGCGCGTCGCCGGCACCGTGGCCGCAGCAGGGGGCGGGCACGGCGGGATCCGGGCCATGTCACTGTAGGACCTCGCCGAGGATTCGCCGTCGGAGTCCATCCAACGTTGCGGGCTAGAGCCGAGATCGAGGTCGCCGGAGCTGCCGCTCAGGGGCGCCATGGCAGGGGAGGGGAGGCGAGGAGGGAGGGCTACCTGAGTGCTCGCCGGCGGCGGGGTTGGTGGGAGGTGTTGCGCTAGGCTAGGGGGAGCACGGGAGCGGATCGGAGCGGAGCCATCCTCGGTTTCTTCATGCAACCGAATGTTTGTAACTTTGACTTGTTCTCCCCATCTATATTATAAAGTTGTACAACCGAATGTCTGTAACTTCAGTCAGAGCGAGATTATCTATTGAGGAACTGGTGTTGTACAACTTTATATTATCATCTGCTCATGTTTATATAGTATCAAGTGGAGTCCACGAGCATCTTAAAGAAGCTTGGTCTGACCGTGGGCATTTTTGTGGATCACCGCCGCAAGAACATGTCACTGGAGGTATGCAGTCTAATGTCCAGAGGCTCAAGATACAAGACCAAGCTTGTTATCTTCCCAAGCTGTGCTTGCATGGTCAAGGTATGGTGCATGTTTCTTTTCTCTGTCTATTTTATATGTTTGTATGTTTACATCCCGCTCTGACTGCTCTCTTGTTCCAAGGCATTCTACTCCAGATGAGTTTGCAACGGCCATCACTCGTAGGGGCCCAGAAGCACTTGGTCGAAGTTGTGAAGGATATAGTTAAGGTTTAGGCATACAGGGTATACAACAAGCTCCGTGTTTAGAGGATGAACCGGCACCAGGGGAGCTAGAATGAAGAAGGCTATCTGTGTGGAGAAAGAGGAGAAATGATGGGATGTTTATGGCCGTTAATGGATGTTGTTATCTTAGTTTCTGAAAGTTTGTTTTGGCCTGCTCGGACACCTTGTTTGATATCTGAATAGCCCTTTTCGCTCACTGTTCAAATCAGCCCTTCATTTATTTGCAAATGACCAGACAATGTAGTTCAAATAATTAAGTTGTTATCCCAGGAATATTTTGCAAAATGATGTTTAGCCTTAAAAAATGTCTTATATTTTGAGACTGGGGTAGTGTCATCTCACATAATCTTCATTCATTATATAGATTACATTTTCATTTATTTATGTTTTAGAAAAGTACAGGTCGAGTGTTAGTCCAGACGTGCGTTGCACGTGCAAGCTTACTAGTGGCAACAAAGAAATCACACTTAGTGCACAATTCAGATACAATTCTCAGCAAATATATACCAATGGAACGATCAAACTGACAATAAAAACTGAAACAAGATCAAAATCAAAATTAATTACCATCTGAGGATTGAGGGCGTGAATATGTGATATTTGCATGGCACCCATACAGCCTAAATGATGGCTCAGTTGCATCCATTGATTTCTTAGAAGATCCCTGCAGATCAAGCATAAGCATGTCCACCAGAATTTGAACCAGCAACTTTCTGCTTTCCAGGTGATCACAAAGGTTCAAGAGAAGCCTCTCCAGCTGGCCCTTGTAAATAGGCTGTATATAATAGAGGCAAAAATTATTATTACTATGCATGCTTTCGACACCACCAGAAACAGTAGAACCACCAGACGAAGAAAGGGAATTACCTGAATAATTCGAAGTAATTGAATAAGAGCATTGAGAGCATCCTTGTCAACAAGAGGAGTCCCTACAGTTTCAATTAGCTTGCTGGCCATTTGACGGGAGGAATCACCAGTGTTTCTATCAAGGCCTGAACCAGTGATATCAGCACGACGAGAGGACTCTCCTCTCCGGTTCTTGGAGTTCCACTATGATATCGATGAGCAAATCTCTCCCGCAACATGTTGGCTTCAGCAACTAGTGCAGGTGTCAATGTAGCTAGTAGGGTATCGGGAGACGTCAAAAGCACCTGGAATCAACAACGAAGACCTCTAATTCAATTCATAGCAAATCAAATAATTGTAACTGAAGATAGAATCATAGAACAAATTATGTCAGAAATTACTTCAAAATGAGACAGATCAAGAACATGATTATACCTCCCTCCCGTATTTCTAAAGGGAAGGTTGCAAATTGATAAATCGTCCATTTCAACTGGTTGCCCTTCAAACTCTTGAGACTGTTGTTGCAACTGTTGGGAAGTCTGAGTCACTTGATTTTGACGCGAAGAAAGAACTTCAGCCCGTAAATCCTCTGGAAGAGCCTCCAAAAATGTAGGATCAATTGAGTCGGTGCCAGTAGCCCTTATAGGCTCCTGATTCCCCTCACTGGCATTCTGATCAGATTCCTGGATTGTGTTTTGGGGGATCTCCCTAACACTCTCCAATGATATGTCCCTGCTACTGGTACTGCTTTTCCAGAAGCCCTCCATGATCGAGTAGCTGCTTGTACATCACCCAAAGGTGCCCTGTCTGAAGCCCCATGTCGGTCACCATCATCATGCTTCTTTCAATTTCCACATATAAACTTTTGAGGCTTTCCCCTAGTAGCACCACTACCACTGCTTGCTTGACTTACTGCTTCCACATCACAGACAGCAGCGGCACTACATTCATATTGCATATCTGCGACATGATCACTTGCATTGGATGCATCTCTTTGAAGTTCATCACCATGAGGAGGTGCAGGACCAGCACTTGCAATAGCCATCCACCTCAGACCTTACTGCAGGAATATCATCATTTTCATTGTTTTCATTTTGTTCTGCTAGTCCTTCCCTTGCATCAGTTTCATGTCTGGTCCGTGCAAATTACTGGGAGGATCGTTTACTTGAGCACCAACAGCAAGCGTGCTCTGCTCATCAGGATGTTCAGTCATAGGCCTTTTCAACTGAGAGAGCAGAAGTTATTCAATGCCTTCAGGTACTGCAGGGGCGGCAGATCCAATGCGTCGGGGGCCATCATCCAGCCACACATTAAATCGGTGTCCATTCCATCCACTTCGCAAGCCTCTGAATATAGCGTCCAAATGGGAGGAACTATTTTCATGAGTCCGATCAGAGAAAGCCATCTCAACTAAATTTTCTGAAAAGAGACAATAATTTGGATAAGCTATGCATGATGTACCACAGGCTGGACACACTATCTCAGTAACAGTTTAAAAAGGTTAACTGCTTAGGCAACCGTTTGGATGCAAAGTATTTTAGAAGTTCTTCAAAAGAAAATGATTTCTCAAAAAAATGCAGTTTAAAAATCATTTGAGGTGTTTGGCTTCAGGAAATACTATAGCTTTGTAAACCGTGGTATTGCTGACACCGTAGTTTTTTTCGAGTATTAAAAAATCCACTCTCGACTTTTTTTAAAACCGAGAAAGCAATGCTACATCTTCCCGTCTGGCTCATTCTGCAGAACTGGAGCAAAATGATGCTGAAGCCGTACAGGATAAGTTTATCATACCAAAATTATCATGGAACATGCCAACAGGATAACGGATATACAAATAGGAGCAAGCAACAGACCAAATGAGCTAGTTAAAGCCTATAAGTATTCACGTAATTAGGTGAGCAGATAAACTTCGGTGCTTTACATGTGCAATCTTGGTTAACTTTCTCAATCTCAAATAATAATATGTGAAATAGTGCTGGTGCCAAACGCCTAGTAGTAGCTTTACAAATACTGCAAGAAACTGCGCTATCTGTATCCTGTGGTATTTTGCAACTAGGGCTGTGGTTTTAGAAATACCCTGCATCCAAACAGAGCCTAAAATGTGTAAATAATAACAAATTTACGAGGATACCTGGTTGCCTCTGTTGTGTAAGTAACATCGAAGGTTCCTCCAAGAGTGGATGGTCAAGTACACCTTGGTCGCTTGCTCTCCCAAGAAGAGTGTATATAGATGTAATACGGCCTTGCCGCTTGTGCCAAAAATGTCCAGTGGCATTACACAGTAGTGTATCCCCAGAAACATTGTTGCTCCCCCCAAAAACCTCAACATGGTCAAACACATTAATTCCATTGATCCCCTCCTATAAGAGGAGGATTACTCCCTCCTCATCCTCGTAGTCATCATCATCTTCTTCTAGCAGATCTTCATCAATCTCACGGTCATCCTGATCCATGTCAGCATGAGATATCTGATGGACATCATCTTCCTCCACGTTGTTATTTTCCTCATCATCATCATCTTCATCAACCTCCTCAACCATCATCTGCTTGCATATCTTGATCACTGTCATGTTCATCTTCAGCCATATCATCCTCTCTATTGCGTGGAATATCAAACCGAATATTCATTGTGGACTTATTTCCAGTTCTGTCTTCAGCAGTCTCATGCATACAATCATCTTCACCATCATGGGAAAAACCTCCATCTATATCACGGTCATCGCCTCTGCCACTGAATCTGAACTTTTTGAAGTTGAAAGTTTCCCTATGATCAGTTACCATTGCAGTTGGTTGAGAAGTTGTGTCAAGAACCTGGAATCTATCTGATGATGAATCTACATTGTTTTGCTCCAAAAACCCTTTAGCATTAAAATCTGCTAAATGAACGTGCTCCTTAGTAACCACTTCAAGAGCCTTGATAATACCAGTTACAATCTTTGCTGAATCAGGACGATCCAAATCAAGAACTTGAAGGGTTTTCGTAGACACTGGACAAGGCCAACCTCAACAAATGTAACTACAGATTCTGCTGAAAGTGAGGAGCCCGTTGGCGAGCAGGCTGACAGAATATCATTGAGCAAATCAACATAAACATTCATCCTCAACATTGGAGGTTTGCAACCAGTAGAATTGTCTGTGAACTCAACAAATATACTGCAGATTTCAGAACAGATCCTTTTCCGCCTTCTGGGGAACGAATAGATGAAGCCACTAAAAATTGATTACCCCTTGTTGCTAATTTGTACCTCCAATCAACATCAGGCTTTCTTTCTTTCTTTTGTTTTGTAGCATGTGGAAGGAAATGCTGTAATATATGATTAAATATTTGGCCACTGCTAAAACTGTAAGTGGTCCAGGTAGGACCCTGCGTGCTGCTCAACTCAGCATTGTGGCAAAGAACAACTTGAACGGATGTAGCATACGTTAGTAGTATCTGTGAGCAGCTTTAGGACAAATGCGTTTTTAGCCAGAGATTCAGTAGCATCATGGATGGCTTGCTTGGACTCTTCATGTGTGACAGCAACAGCCTTCCCTTTACCTTTTGATGAACTAGAGTCAATATCCATGTCCATGGATGACGAACCATCAGATTGGTCCTCAGCTCTTGGTGGTGGGACAAAGGACATTACTATACTAGGTCTAATAGATGCTCAATAACAGTGACAAAGGTTTGTGGTGGCTTGCGATGAGATTTCATACTCCTTCCGCTCAAATCAGATTGTTTCCCTTTGGCACTTACAGGAGATGCCATAATCATGTCCCCTACTGTCATCTTTGTGGCAATACCTGATGATTTATCCTTATCAACCAACTTATCCTTCTCTTTTTCGTTGCTCTTTTCCTTCTCACGGTCCTTCAATAGAACAACATACAGTCTATCTCCAACCATCTCAATCTGGCACACAGCTTGGGCAGCTTTCATAAATATCACTGGGTCCCTGTATCAACAAACGCCAAATTTTGAACAAAATTACGTGGTGTAACCCTAGGATTTGCATGCCGATTAGCAGCCATGACAAGACTATAATTTCATAGCTTGCTGAAGGGTATGGGAATATACTCCAAATATGACAGATGATTGTAGAAACCACACTGTTGAATCCAGAAAACAAGCTACTTGTCAGCAAACTTAGCAACGCATGTAGGCCACCAGACTCAAGAAAACTGATAGCAGCCACATGGACTTTCGTCAGTGTAGCACACAACTGAAGAATAGCATCCATCGTACCAGAAGGCAACTGCTTCTGAATGCATTTACAGCAGATCCTCAGAAGTTGCTCCTGGTCCTCCAGGTCCAATAACCCCTACACTTGAGGAAGATTCTGAATCCTTCTTCTTGCTGTCATCAATCACAACAGATGTTTGTGTAGGTGAATTATCCTTTTTGAGAACATCAAGCTCAGTAACATCTGGCAACTTGGGTTCCAACTGGAGCATTCTGTCAAGAAGAAAGGAAACAGTAAGTAACCCAATTGGGAACCTTGGTTGTTTGACCCTTGGTTCAAACTCCCAGCTGCACAGCAGACTCAAAACAACCTTGACAAGACCAGCCTTTGAGGCAATTTCACGAGCAGTGGTATCTCCATGGAGTATCAAAGCAAGAACATGGAAAAAGGCAGATAATGCAGTGTTCTTTAAAGGATCAGATGCCACAAGACATTTCTTCAGATGATCAATCAAATATGTAAGCACCTTCACACGGTTTTGGCCGTCATTCTGTGAGCTGATAGTCACAAGCATATCCCGGACAGGAAAAGCTAATGTTTCCTTTGTCTGTAGCAGCCTAAGACATGAAGATAATACGTCATCCATGGGAGGGAGCTGAACATTTACTTCTTCGAGCTCAAGATCCATTAGTTTTGTCATCTTCCTCTTGAACTGGTGTATCAGAATTCCCTAGAGACATAGCAAGAGCTCGAGCAAGTTCATCATCCTCTGGTGGTTCCTCCGGGTGTGAGAACAACCAATCAGTCACGATCTCAACGCTACTTGTTCCAACCTGTCTTAATGCTTCTTCAGCTCTAGCACGAGAAAAGCCATCTCTATAATCAGGGAAATTGCATTCTCGTCAGGGGGTGGACCAGCCAAATGAGCAGCAATGTTGCTAACAGTGTTTTCCACTTCTATCCCAGAGTAAACATGCCTCATGATGGATGTGACTGAACTGATTAACTCAAGATTGCATTCTGGAAACTGTGGATGGGGCCAGATGGGAAGAACCTTCAAGACTTTATACCGAAGCAACTTCATGAATCTCTCTGTGTCTTGTGGAAACCTGACAGTTCCACTAAAAATAGGCTGCTCAAGTAGTTGCCTTGTCGATGAAGAGAGAATGAATGATGACGTTCCAAGATGGTCCATGGCTGCACCATAGCTGGAAAGGGGGCCATAAATCCATGAACAATTGGTATCCTTCTCTTCCTTCCCAGTTTTACTATCAGTCTCCATAGGTGAAGAGGGTGTCCTGTTCATTGCGAAAAGCAACTCACTGGTAGCTTCAAATGTGGTTAAGATAGACTGAATGACACCACGGCAACAAAAAGAATTCACCATGATTCGATTACATCATTCTGGTCTGTTCAACAATATCCTATTAATAAACTCAACAACCATTCCAAGGTATCAGCACTTTGTAGCAACAGTAATCTCCCTCTCTGGACTGATTGTTATGACCCTTAAAATTGAGGAGCTCCAACACGATACAAGCAATATTGTTAGCAACAGACGCAACAGATGGAGATAGATTTATAGGACTGTTCTCACGGCGAGATGTAAGCAGCATTGATTTCCCAAGCTCCATAAACAGATGGTTAATTTGGTAAGAAAGTGACCTCATCATGTCACAGCAGGACGAATGCTCAGATCTTTTCTTGTCCTCTTCTGACTTCACATTGGATGTTGACAAGGTCAGACACCTGAGACCATGTTCCACCCAGAGCCCCATCGCCTTAGAAGAGGATCAAGATATTGCCAAAAGGAGGTGTATATGTTATCATCAGTGTCGCCCACAGCAGCATCAACTTGCTGAGACTCATTTGCTTAAGGAGAACTAGCTTCAGGCTCTATTTTCTTGTCATCAAAACGTGAAATTTGCCAAAGCACTTCCCAGTGAACTCTTCCAATATCTTCCAGGACATCCGTGCTGACATCTCCAAATTCTGAGAGTAGAGCGTTCATCCAGCGGTTGTCTTTCGATGCCGCAAGGAAGAGCAGAAATTCAACAATAAAAAGTGATGGAATGGCACCTTTTTCCAACTTAGTCACTTCACATGACCTAAAAACTGTATCAAGTTCCTGTAGGGCATTCTTCAAGTGCCCCTTTAAAGAGGAGCAAAATGCACACGCAACTGGAGTAGAATGCTGTTGAGTAAAGCCCTTGAATACCATAGTGCTGTGCAAAGCAATAGGCAGCCCACCAGAAGATTGGGTGATGGTAGGTCGCAGCAAGTGTCAACAGTCTGTAGACCTCCCTTTTCTACAAACAGCCTGCAAGTTTCTAAATTTTCCATTGTCATGTGCACCAATACCATAACATGGAAAATGCTCAAATGATAAAACTGCTCATCGTTAGTTCCATCTGTGCCAGAATCCATTGCACTTACTAAATCACGCCCTTCAACATCTGTTTCCATATCTGTTTTTTCTTCACCGCTGGCTGCTTCAGTGATTTTATCGCCATGACGTGAAGAAAGTTTGTTGATTATTCCAATGATGATCTCAACACCAGTACTTCTAAGGACTGCACATGACGAAGAAACTCTTCCACTGCATTGGCTAAAAGAACACCTTCATTCATTGGTATCAGATATCTCTACAAGAAAACGCAGCGCTGAAGTTTCCCTGGCAGACTCAAGTCCTTGGTTGTTACGGAAGATTGCGCCCAGGCCATGGGTACACATATAAGAGCTTGCAGTCACTCATGACAGGAAAGCAGGAAGACCAAGTTCCTTCAAAGCAAGAAAGCATGTAGGATCCTTATGTATTATCTCACTCATAACAGTAACTGAAGATGGGTATGTATCGCCACCAAACTTTCCAACATTCTGGAATATAAGGGAAAGTGACATGGGCAAAGAGTTATCATTGGAACTTTGAGCAGAACCTAATGCCTTTGAGCAAAGCCATAATCAGTCGCTTCTGTGAGTAGAGATGGTCATTTTCTGATTTCAGTGATCAGTAGCAACCACTGAAGTAATGTCAGCAACACCAATACCAATATAACACGCTGCACCTCCACATGTAACCTCTGAGACAAAAGTTCTACACCACCCAAATCTTTAAACAGGCAAGGGCTGCTGTAGTGCTGTACTCCATCAGCTTCTGAAGGGTCTTTACTGCCAAACAGACAGATGCATGTGGGAAGGATCCTTATCTTGCAGGAGAGGCAGGAGAGGTGGAACCATCCCTGAACCCCTAACGGTGGTCCCAGAACTCGAGGATCATCAGAATCACCTTTTGCACAGAGCTCTTTCTGTCCAGTTCAATCTCTCGCTCACCCTAAAGCCCTGTTAAGATACTGAGGTTCTAAAGACAACTTGTACAAATCTGATATGAATCCTGGATACAAATCCTTAATGACGTTCTGCGGGCACTCGATTTACAGTAGCATTTTTAAACTTTGCATCATTTTCATTGAAATGAGCAACGGTCTTTCTCGCAAACCATAGAAAGTCATGCCCTGGATATGCTGTACTGCGTTTACTCATATTTTCTAAAGGAGTTTTCCCTTGCAAACGCAGCCGCCAATCACCACCATCATATTTCTGGACATTAAGTTTTTCTTCCAATTCTTTATGCTGTGCGGGAGTCAATGTTTCACGAAAACAATCAAGAATGAGGCGACCATTACTATCGCCATCTTGCAAGACCGGGTGTCCCATCAAATTCTCAAGCCTACACACAAAAACAATCCAGGTTGCATTCAATAATTAATATGAAGAAAGTTAAACTTTACTATCAGATAACTAAAAAACATACGTGTATTCGTTGCTTTCTAGCATTAACAGAAAAGCTTCAAAGTCTTTATCCTCCACCCAAGTTTGATGCATGTTCTTCCTCAATAATGAAGAGAAACTTGTGCGCCATTTGGCCTTGCTTGTTTGTTCACTTTGGACTGGAAGCAAGATGACCTTGACTTCCATCGTGTTATCCCTTTTGCTTTTAACACAGACAATTGGACTAATATCTTCTAATCTGTTTATATCCTGATGCTCTATCGCAGCCAACAGATTCCTAAATACAAAATTACAAAAAGTAGTTACAGCTTGAGTATGATAAATATGGGTAAGCAACCAGAAAATGAATTTTGAACAGGTCTATTATTTATATTACCTTATCATGATTCTGATCTCATATGGAAGGTTAGACGAACCACCTTTATATCTCTTCAACCAGTCAGAAAGAGATTCATCAAAGTAAGGGTAGCAAACAATCATACGACTGAATCTTGAACAGTATGTTACAAAAATAGGTGTTATGACACCTCGAGGGCTGCCATGTTTTATCAGGTCGATAGATTTTTTGTAGACCTCCACTTTCTTTGCATCATCATTGAATTCCTCCCCTAGAATGAAAAATTTCACACTTTGTGATTTCGTATACCACTTCGTCCTTTCACATTCATACAGCCAAATAGATCCATTTATCCATGGACCTATCTTCTCTGGTTTCGGAGTACCCTTAGTCCACAGCTCCAGAATATATCTGAAAACATTTGCTTCATCGATTCCTTCAATAGATATACTTGTGGAAGGTCTCTGTAATAAATGTAGTTGAAAAGAAGGTAAAAAGAAAAAGTCAGACGAGTTTATGAATAAATAGAAGTAATTATCTTGGGTAACTTGAAGATCTTGTCATCAAAATAAATAGCAGGTGTGTATAACTTACGGAATCACGCTCTGAAATGAACATGTCTACACAAATTTCCTCCCAGACCTACATCAAAATAACCTTTAAAGTAATTAGAAAAAGAAAAAATGCTAAAAAATAGAAAAAGAAAAGTGAACTAATAGGACTGCTAATCTTGTTACACAAAGTATTTACCAACTTACTTTTTTGGTGGAAAAAATTCTGAGAAAAACTTAACAATTTGAGATAATAGTTAACCCTTACTAAATTTCAGTTAACAAAAACAATCCAGCTTGCATTCAATAATTAATATGAAGAAGCAATCAGTTGAACTTCTGAATAAAAAAATCATTAGTATTGAGGCATGATGACTAACTATAGACTAAATAAAGTAAATATGTGGCAGAAGCACAAGGCAAAATCTCTACTACCTAAAAGAAACGTAACGTTCCCTCTCCCGTCTTACGTCCCCCGCACTTCGTCCATCCCTTTCGTGCAACCCTCGCACCCCTCCACCGATTTTCTTTCATTCCTCCACCGGCTTTCTCCCTGTTGGTTGTCTACTTACCGGTTTATCCTCATCTGACCTGACAAACCCACTCTAGCTTTGGTAACAGAAAATTCATATATGGTAACCAATCTCTTATTTGGTAATACAAACGTAATCAATTCATGTATGGTAATAAATATGTTCTTTGGTAACGCAATAATCTCAATGACGGTGATCAATCTCCCCACGCACGTCCCTCCCCACCTCGGGTTTCCCTCTTTCCTTTTCTTCTTCTCTCTTCTATATCCCCAAACGTAGCCTTAACCTCAGGGACGCTCAGAACGTACATGGCGGCATGTCCACGGGAACCTCGCCCCCAACCCATCAGCCACGATCTCTTCATCTTGTCCACTACGCTCCGTGATCTCAGCCTCAACGTCATCCACCCGTCGCCCTGTCCGATCTTCCAGGGTGGTATTTGTAGTACAGAAAGGCCGTGGTGTTTGTAGTACAGGAAGGGTGTGGTGTTGTACAGGAAGGCGCATCACCATGGTAGATCGCCAGCAGTGGGCCCGCCGACGCGCTGGGCAGGTTGAGCCGGGTGATGTCGCTCCGACAACTAGACCAGGCTCCAAGTTACTTGCCCAGCTTCCCCACCACTGCACTATTAGGCATGTCATACCAGGCAGGGTCTGCATGATCTCGTTCTGTCCGGGTGTAGTTTTACCAATCTTGAAAAATCTTTGATCCTTTTATGCCAAGGGTACGTCCATATTCTGGAGATGTGCATGACTAACGGATATAGTGCTTCCCTGATGGTTATCCCTTAAAAATAGGCTGAGTATTATTTTTGCCGTGATGTACCAACTAATTTCTTTTTTGTTACAAGCTTCTGCTATATTGCTACAACGTGTGAGAGTAATGGCAAATACTACACTGATGGTGATCCCATTAGGTTGCGTTGTCAATTAAATATTTTTGGCCATGATGTATCAACCATTTTTTTGTTAATCTACATGTTTGCTAAGAGTGAAAACATAAAACACAGCCGTTCAATAGACTGTCCTTGCAATCCATACAAATCATCTAGGTAGGCCATAGGCACGACATGATTTCTTGTTTGCCATATTATGTTTACTTTGGTAGTATAAGCAAATAAATGCTTATCAAATAAAAAAAATTACACAGTCATATCACTTTTAGCCATGATGTATCAACTAATTTTTTGTTAACCTACATGGCTAAGAGTGAAAACATAAAATCTTGTTTTTTCAATTATATATCAATAATAAATGATACTCCCTCCGTCTCAAAATAAGTGTCTCAACTTTGTACTAGCTCAAGACACTTATTTTGAGACGGAGGGAGTATATAATAATGGACTAATGAACTAGAATATTTTATGTCCCCGGTGCAACGCACGGGCAATTACCTAGTAAAATAGAAAACCTGACAAAAATAACAAGAACAACAAAGCTTATTGTTCCAAGCAAGTTGGGGCACAATACTAGAAATCCTTGATCGCAAAAGGCGAAACAAAAACCTAAAAAAGCTTATTGCAATATACTTTACAACAAGTTGCAATTGCAAACCTAAAAAAACTTTCATAAAATGTGAGTGGCCTGAACCAAAGACCGTAAAACAATTTCTAATATGCTCAAAATTTCCTAAATTACAACTGGGCACATGTAGTATTTACTGTTTTTTTTCTGGGTAATTTTGGAAAATATTAAATTTCAACATAATTTGATTTTTTTAGCAAAATAGTGAATATCTCTCAGTCAAATACCACTTTTGATAAGAGGTTCGTGAAGCTATACTAGTCTTGCACCAAGGATTGCTTCCATTACTAAATGTGTAAGTTCACAGTCCATATCAATAAAATTATTGGAACTTGAGGTATGATGTAGCACTAGATATCAACACCGTGGGGCCATTCTGGATAATGAGTTTCGCACAGCGGTTTCAAAGACTGAAGCTCTTTGCTCGATGTACTACCTTGTGGGCGGTGTGTGTGCGTGGCTCCTGCCGTGGGCGTCAGCCAGTGGCAGAGCAAGGATTTGGGAACTGTCAGCGTCCCTGACATAGCGACCTCACAAGACAACGAGTCGCCCAGCCCTCCAACTCATCGGCCCGTGCGACTCCGGAAGCCCAACAACAAACTGGCCGGCCCAGAGTGGGTGAAGTAAGAGCAACTCTAGCAGATCCGCTATATCCGCCCGGCCCGCAAAATAAATATGGGACGGGGCGAAAAATCATCCCGACCAGATCCCGTATATCAGCCCGACCCATAAAAAAATATGCGGCGCCCTCCATATTTCGGCCCGCAGCTGCCAAATCTGCGGTTTCCCCCTCCTCCTTTGCGGTTCCCTCTATCCCTCCCGTGACTTGGCGAGAGGGAAATTTCCACTCGCGCTTGTCGTTCCACTGTAGTCCCCCCGCCTCAAATCTCCGGCGATTTTTGCTCCGTCTGGCTACCCCGCACCTTGGAGAGCTTCGGTCGTCCTCGCCCGCGTCTTCTTCACCAAGATTGGAGCTCGGGGGTGCCCATTTCTTGCCGCGGGCAAGCAGCAGCCGCCGTCGTCGTGGATCTTGCCGGTAGCTTCGTGGGGCGCCTCGTTGCAGGCAGATCCGGCAGCTCCAGGCACGATTGAGCAGCCGCCATAGCCGCGGGCGGGGGCGGCGGCTACGGAGCACGATTCGGCCCGTGGTGGAGAAGAAGGGGGCTATGGCGGCTGCTGCTTTGCTTTTGGCCGGCTGTGGGGAAGGGGGCTCCAACGGCTGCGGCTTTGCTACCGCTGGATTTGATTCCGGTCAAAGGTAAGATTAGAGCTTTTCTACCAATTTTCAATTCGGCCGACAGGCGATTTTTGATGAAGTCACGAATTATTTTCGTAGATGGATGATTGGAGTTCGCCCTCGTAGTCGGAGTCAGATGATTCCTACATAGAGAGGAGATGCCTTTTGACGATGATGCCGAGCACCTTCTCTTGTTACATCTCGTCGACAAATTTGGAGCCCGCAAGAAGAGGCGCTGACTAATTCTGCAACAAAGTGGCCACCAATATCTTACATGAGCAAGGCCCTTTGTCCCAAGTTCCTAGGCTTGTCCACCTATGAGAAAGAGTACTCGCTTGTCATTATCACCGTGGACCAGTGGCGCCCTTACCTGCAACACAGCGAGTTTTGTCTTCCAAACAGATCAATGGAGTTTGGTGCACTTGGAGGAACAAAGACTCACCACACCGTGGCAACAGAAGGCGTTCACCAAATTATTGGGGCTGTGGTACACAATTTGTTACAAGAAAGACTCGAAAAATGGCACGGCTGACGCCCTCTCGTGTGCCACACATTCAGAACAGATTGCGGCTATCTCGCTGTGCAAACCTGCCTGGCTTGAGGACATTGTCTCAAGCTATAATGTCAATCCACATGAGCAGTGCCTGCTGGAACAACTGGCCATAAAACCTGACAGTAAGGGGTGGCTCACTCTCGAGAAAGGCATTCGTCGCTTTCGAGGCTGCATCTGGTTGGGTGGTTCCACAGTGTTGAGTATCATGATTATTTAGGTAGTATAGGATAGCGTAGGATTTGTTCTACCTTGCCTTGCACTCCAAGAAGGTCGTGTACTCACTATATGTCAGCCTAACTGATCCAAACCCTAGCCACCGTCCACTACTTCCACCCCACGCGCCGCCCCCGGGGCAGTCGGCCTCCATGATCGCCGCCGGGGGCCGCGCTGCCCAAACCTAGGGTTCGTCCGCTGGTCATGTTCACCAACTGCCCTAGAGTCTTTTTCCCAATCTCTTGATCTGGGTTTTTCTCTCCCTCGCCGGTCACTTTGATCGGCATTTACTATTTGGTTTTTCGATCTAAGATTGGTTTGTGTCGCCCGCCACCGCCGTCGACCCCCGCGCCTCTACTCCGACATTGATGTCGACTACACCAGCCCCCTTGTCATAAATCGCGCAGCAAGGCTGGACACGCTGCCCAAGGGACGCCTTCGTGCGTCGCTGCCGGCTTCTCGTCCGCGCGGTCTCCATTGTCGGTCCGTCTTTCATCGTCATCGCCCGGGCATCACCGACAACGCCGCCATCGACTCCGATTTACGCATCGTCCCTGCCATGGCACGTACAGCGCCGACGTCGGTCTGATCGACCGATCACGCATGTCTTCACCAAGCACGTACCCGAGTACGCGCCTACCGCCGATCAAGCCACAGGTTGCCGCCGCGTCGTCCCTTCGAACCGCTACGTCGCCGCCTGCACAGACCCACCGCTGTGACACGCGGTCCACGCCGCCACTTCGAGATCCTCCCGACGGCAATCCCCGTAGCCGCCTTTGCGTCGCCCCTTCAGGCTGTCGCACCGCGGCATGCGGTCCACGCCGTCGCCATCGGCCAATGGTTCTGCTCGCGGCTACCCCGACCAGCGAGCCGCCACTACACCACCCCTTCGGGCTGTAGCGCCGCGACACGTGGTCTCCGCTGTCACCTGAGGCCATCCCCGTGGCTGCACCGACCCGCGCACCGCCATTGCACCACCCCTTCGGGCCGTAGCACCGCGGCACGCGGTCCCCGCCGCCGCCCCGAAGTCTTCCAACCATCTCCCCAACCCGCACGTTGCTGTTGTGTCGCCCCTTCGGGTCGTAGCGCCGCGGCGCGTGGTCACTCCGTCGTCCCCGCGTGTCGTCTTCCACGTGGTATGCGCCGTGCCGCCTTCCTTGGCGCGGGAACGCCACTGTCCGCGCCGGTCTTCATCACGCTGCCGGGTTCCTCTTCGCCTACTTCGAGCATCGCCGTCACCTTCGCCGCTCTTCTTCGGCGCCGCTGCCGCTCGCTCTCCCGAGTGGCGTCGCCCGTCCACCCCCTTCATCTTCGTCCAGCACTAGCTTATCATCAGTGCCGCCGTCATCTTCCCCGACCACTTCGTCTACTCCGATCACCATTGGCAACATCAGTCCCACACCGATTGGCGCTGCAACTATCGTTGAGTCCTCCTCTACTGGCCCCTCCGACTCTCGACATGGCATACAGCTCATGCAGGTCCCCATCTACGCATGCCCGATGCTGGCAACATCGATGCGTGCCTTCGTCCACGACATGTCCCCAGGCCTGGCAAGCCTGGTGCGGCACTTCGTCAACTTCGTCTTCATCCGTCTACACATGCCCGGAGCTGGCAACACCGACGCATGCCTTCGTCTACGACATGTCCCCGGGTTTGGCAAACCCGGCGCGATGCTTCGTCAACACCATCTTCTTCCCGGCGCACCACTCTTCGACACCACTGCGCTCATGACTAACTCGGCACCTCCTTGCGCCCGCGGCTCCACGGCGACTTCCTCGACACCGGCCACCCCGACTCGACACCGACCACAGCGTTCTTCGCAGGGCTACCTCAACCACGACTACACCACCCTACGCTCTCGGCTACCTCGAGAACGGCACAAAGGGCTACCGCCTTTCTTGAGCAACCTCGTCGGTTTCCACTCCAGCCACGACTTCCACGATGCATCGACCGTTACGACTGTGGGGATGTGACCATCGGCTTACCTTTGGATTCTTCTCTAGTCTCACCACCTGCATCGCTACCGTTGTGACTGTAGGGGAAGTTGAGTATCATGATTATTTAGGTAGTATAGGATAGCGTAGGATTTGTTCTACCTTGCCTTGTACTTCAAGAGGGTCATGTACTCACTATATATACGCCTACGAGGCTCAAGCAATAAACATCAATTTCGCCAATCACTCTATATCCCTTCTAACACACAGCACCTCAGCAACAAATTATCTCTGGATTTCATGATAGCCCGATGGGGCCACTCTGGATTTCATGATTATTTAGGTAGTATAGGATAGCGTAGGATTTGTTCTACCTTGCCTTGTACTTCAAGAGGGTCATGTACTCACTATATATACGCCTACGAGGCTCAAGCAATAAACATCAATTTCGCCAATCACTCTATATCCCTTCTAACACACAGCACCTCAGCAACAAATTATCTCTGGATTTCATGATAGCCCGATGGGGCCACTCTGGATTTCCAGTGACCTGCCGGCGCGTGCGACAATTCTTTGCCTAGCCCAAGATGAAAATTCACATATTGCAATATGTCAAGTGCTATCAACTGTGTCAACAAGCTAAACCGAAGCGAGTTGCCTATCCCGGCCTACAGGAACCACTGCCTGTTCCTCGCCAATCGTGGGAGCTGATCAGCAAGGATTTTATTGATGGGCCACCCACACTCAGGCAAAGCCAATTGCATCCTTGTCCTTGTTGATAAGCTGACAAAAATTGCCCACTTCTTGCCCTTGGCGCATCCATACACAGCAGCCAAGGTTACACTCCTCTACATGATACAAATCTACAAACTCCATGGGTTTCCCGGGGCTATTTTGTCAGATCGAGACCCGGTGTTCAGTAGCCACTTTTGGCAGGAGCTCTTCAAATACGCCGGCACTGAGCTATGGATGAGCACTGCAAACCACCCCTAGACGGATGGCCAGTCGAAACGGGTAAACCAATGCCTGGAAACCTTCATCAGATGCTTCACACAAGCACGCTCACACGTCCATGGAGCTACTGGATCCATTTGGCGCAGTTCTGGTACAACTCTGCACCACACTCTGCCATCGGCATGTCCCCCTTCCGCGCCATGTACGGGCACGAGCCTTGCCAATGGGGCTTCACAGCTACCAATGCTTGCTTTGTTCCTGCTCTTCAGTCATGGCTGGATGAGCGCGCCGTGGTGCAAGATCTGCTGCAATAACACCTTCATCGAGCGTGACAAGTCATGAAACAACAAGCAGATAAGAAGCGCTCCTTCCATACTTTCAATGTCGGCGACCAGGTCATCCTCAAGCTACAGCCGTATGTCCAGACATCCATGGCAAGGCACGCTTGCCACAAGCTCGCGTTCCGTTTCTTTGGACCCTGCCGCATCGTCGAGCAAATTAACGACGTGGCCTTCAAACCCAACTACCTGAAGGCTCGTCAGTTCATCTCGTTTTTCACCTCTCCCAGCTCCGTCGCGCCCTTCTGCCTGGTATGGAAGTTTCTGATGATCTGCCAATTCACTCTGACATACCATCAGTGCCTGCGAGCATCCTGCATAGCCGTTGGCGCAAGCGGCATGGTACCATGGTGGAGTAGGTCGCGCTGGTCCAATCCAGCTGCTCCCCACGACTCCTGGGAAGACAAGCTCCAGCTCCAAGCCCGGTTCCTAGGTGCTGAGGCTTCGTCGCAAAGGAAGGGGATGTCAGCGTCCCTGACATAGCGACCCCATGCGACAGAGTCGCCCAGCCCTCCTCCAACTCGTCGGCCCGTGCGACTCTGGAGAGGCACTGGGCTGACTGTGGGCTTCTTTTTCTCCCCCACCGGCCCACCCCAACAAACTATGCTACAGGCCAGCCCAAAATCGCGGCCCACCCCGTCCACCTTGCAGCTCCTCCCCGTCGGCTGCTGCTTCCGAATCCCAACCCTAGGGCTGCCACCCCGCCGGCTAGCACAATGTCTCCGCCTCGCCGCCTCGCCGGACGCCAGCTGCCGCCGCGCGTCCGCTCCTCGTTGCTATGGTTCGAGGCTCGTCGGCTGCTCGCTGATGAGCCATGCCTATACTCAATTTTGAGTTTGCTAACACATGCAGTTTGATAGTTGTAATGCAACGGGTCGCGAACTAATTGTCACTTTTCAAAGTACGAAAGGGGAAGGGGGTAGGATCTCGCCTTCCGTATCGCAGCCCCGTCGGAATCCATAGCACGCCACCCGCCGGCCTATGCCCGTCGGCGGAGCGTTCGCGGAGCGGTTCCTAGTCCTGCTTAGCGGAGCGTGGAGCGCTCGCGGCGCTCCTCGTCGGAGCGTGCGGGCGTAGGCGGAGCGTCGTCTATTTGGGCAAAGTCTCACGCATAAGATTGATCTGATCGCGACTTGGCGGCCGCGGGCCTATATATAGCCGGATTAGAGGAGAAGACGGCCAAAAAAAACCTTTCCTTAATTAATCATTTGCCATAACTAATGGTCAAAAAAAAACATTTGCCATTACTTTGCTAAAACTTTGATGATTTGCCCTTTCGACCCGATTTGAGATTAGACTACAAATTGGATGATCAAATGCCTTTCAGCCGGCATAAATGACCACCCAGCGAATGCTAATATGAGAAAAGACCGCACCTCAATGTTATTGTCAAATCTACCATGGCGGCAAGTTCAACAGCCGACATGCGGCACCTGCCGCCACAGACTGAGGCGACAGCTCAGGGGTAACAACCTTCTCCGGTTGAGTGGCGACACGACAACACATGTTGCCATAGGGAGTGGCAGTAGCCTCTGTTGTTGTTGCGCGCGACAAGACGGCATCAGCAGCTGCCGGTTGTTGGTGTTTTGGATTTTGTGCCGACAGCCCGCCCTTGCCTCTCG
>NC_057797.1:410560349-410582300 GCF_018294505.1 Triticum aestivum | reverse complement strand
GCATATGAATACAGATGCCGACAAAAAGTAGTTGAGGCATCTATATTTATTTTTTTCTCCCCAATGCAAGCTACCACTAGTGAGGCTCATTAAAAAATAGAAAAAGAAAGACTCTGGTACACATGCATCTCTACCTCCCCGTGTCAGGATTGGGTAATTTGCGCGCCTGCGGCCTTCCTTGGATGTGGTAGCCGTTTCTCAGGCTCCCTCTCCGGAATCGAACCCTAATTCTCCGTCACCCGTCACCATCATGGTAGGCCCCTATCCTACCATCGAAAGTTGATAGGGCGGAAATTTGAATGTTGCGTCGCCGGCACGAAGGCCGTGTGATCCGTCGAGTTATCCTACTTTTCATTCCAACCTTTTCAGCTTTTGATACCAGACCACACTTGGACTCGTTGGTTTCTATAGCCGTTTTGTGAGCAGCACCATTGCTGCAACTCTCAGCGAGCTTACAAAGAAAGATGTGCCTTTTGTTTTGGGTACCACACAGGAAGAGGCCTTCACAGTATTGACAGATAAGTCAACGCATGCTCCTTTACTCCAACTTCCTGATTTTGCTAATACTTTTGAGCTTGAATGTGATGCTAGTGGAATTGGATTAGGAGGTGTGTTCTTATAAGATGGTAAACATGTTGCATACTTTTCTGAAAAATTGAGTGGGCATAATCTGAATTATTCTACTTGTGATAAGGAATTATATGCTCTTGTTCGGACTTTGGAAACATGGCAACATTATTTATGGCCCAAATAATTTGTTTTACATTCTGATCATGAATCTTTGAAACATATTAAAAGTCAAGCAAAATTGAACCGTAGACATGCTAAGTGGGTTGAATTCATTGAAACTTTTTGTTAAGTCATTAATCACGCAGTATAAAGAGAGACTAGAACCTACCGGGGAGCCCTCGGTAGAGCAAGAAGGGTAAAGAAAATGTTATTGCTAATGCATTTTCGCGTCATTATACTATGCTTTCACAACTTGACTTTAAAATATTTGGTTTCTAGACCACCAAAGATCAATATTTGTATGATGTTGAATATAAATATGTGATGCAGAATTGTAAAGAATGAAGAGCATGGAACAAGTTCGTCATTAATGATGGATTTTTGTTCCATGCTAACAAGCTATACGTTCACGCTAGCTTTGTTTGTCTTTTGTTGTTATAGGAGGCGCATGGAGCGGGATTAATGGGACACTTTGGCATGAAGAATATGGAGGACATACTTGCTACACATTACTTTTGGTCAAAGATGAGATGAGATATTGAGTGTTTTATTGATCAATGCACTACATGTCAAAAAGCTAAGTCACCGTTCAATCCTCGTGGTTTAATATGCCTTTGCATGTACCTAGTGTTCCATGGGAGGACATATATATAGAGTTTGTTTTGGGTTTACCCCGAACAAAGAAGGGGAGGGATATCATATTTGTTGTCATGGATAGATTTTCAAAAACGGCACACTTTATACCATGTCATAAAAATGATGCTATTGCTAATGTTGTTGATTTGTTCTTTCGTGAAATTATTCCCTTGCATGGTGTGCCAAATACAATTGTTTCAGATCGTGATACTAAGTTTAGCCACTTCTGGAGATGTTTATGGGTTAAGTTGGGGACTAAACTGCTTTTTAGTACAACATGTCACCCCCAAACTGATGGACAAACTAAAGTAGTCGATATAACATTCTCTTGTATGCTTAGGGTTGTTTTGAAGAATAACCTAAAAATGTGGGAAGAATGTTTGCCTCATATTGAATTTGCTTATAATTGTTCTCTGCATTCTACTACTAAGATGTGCCCTTCTGAAATTGTGTATGGTTTCTACCCGTTCACCTATTGATTTGTTGCCTCTTCCATCTTCAGAGAGGGTTAATTTTGATGTTAAACACATGCTGGATTGATCTTAAAAATTCATGAGTTAACTAAGGAAAACATTGAGCGCATGAATGCTAAATACAAACTTGATGGCGATAAGGGTAGACGACATATTGTTTTAAAACCAGGAGATCTTGTTTGGTTACATTTACGCAAAGAAAGGTTTCCTAATTTGCGCAAATCTAAGCTAATGCCACGTGCTAATGTTCTGTTTAAGGTTTTAAAGAAAATAAATGATAATGCATATAAACTTGAGCTCCCTGCAAATTTTGGGGTTAGTCCCACTTTTTAACATTGCAGATTTGAAGCCTTATGTGGGTGAGGGATGTGAGCTTCCATCGAGGATCGCTTCAATTTAAGAAGGGGAGGATGATGAGGGGGTGACTACTAGAGTTACACCCACAACCCCTGGTGCTACACATACCGGACCAATTACTAGAGCTCGCGCACACCAATTAAATTACCAGGTACTTTCGTTTCTTGGTAACGATTCTAATGTTCATGAGAATATGATGCTGCCTAAAGTGGATACATTTGTTTTGCTTACAAATGAAGGCCCCAACATGGACAAGAACGATGCACATTGGAGCATGATCAAGCATGAAGAGGATGGCGCACACAAGGGGAGCAAGAACAGAGTTTCTGGTGGAATTTTCAGCACTTTGGAGGCACCATGATGACATATAGGGACATGGAGGAAATATACAAGATGGGCTTTCATAAATTCCAGCCATATAATAATATAGGTGCTGCGCCACCTTTTTTGGGTCAGGCCCATGTATTTTCAAAATACACTTAGTAGGTTGTTTTCAAAGTCTATATTGATAGGGAAACCGACTTTAAGACAAAATTTAGTCCCACCTTTCCATGGGTGGAAGAAATTCCCCTCTGTCTCCCTATAAATACAGCCCTTACGGCATTGTTTTAGACTTGGGTTTCGTTTAGATTAAAGTTCACCATAGCTGCAACTCGTGTCCTTTGTTTGTGTTCAACGACCAGACCAAGATGCCATAGAACCCCACTTTAATCAATAAAGATTTCCTCATATATTTGCAATATCTAGATTGCAGTCTCAGTCTCTAGCTTCTTCTTCATTTGTGTGCAGGAAATAGACCCTTGTGGTTAGTGATACCACTACAAAAAAACACATCCATGACATTTTGGGCCGAATAATTTTTTTTCTATCATGCTTATGACACTTCTATGACGATAATTGTGACAAACCCCGGTATCATCATAGATGTGGTGGGCTCCTACTTCTATGACAAAAAATCATGATAGAAAATGGGCTTTTCATCCTGGGCGGTCTGGAGACGCAGCTGCATGACATTCATTGGGCCGTCCATGACGGAGAAAACCGTGGTAGAAGCGAGGGCGAGGAAAATATCGGGGAGTTCCCGGTTACGATGGGTGGTCGAGGCCGAGCGATGCATGGAGGGATTGCGCGTTTTTCTCGTACACGTATGCGCGTGGGTGCGAGCCGTTGAGCTCTAATTGAACCCGAGTGATGCGTTCGCCTACTGAACCCGGACAATTACACTAGCTACATGTTACTGAACCTGAGTGATCGATCGATACCTGGCTGTTAACTGAACCCGATCGAGCGATTCCTTCGCTAGTGCTGCTAACTGAAGCCGATCGAACCTGCTGCCTCTTGATGAACAACGAGCGTTGTTGGGGCTTGGATGAACAGTTCCCGGCGGGGGTTGGATGAATAGGACCCTATGGTAGTATAGGCCATTACCACTGGATGAACAGGACTCCGATCGAGCTGGTTGGGGGTGGATGAACAGGGTCCCGTGGAGGGCTGCTTGAACAGTAGCCAGTGGAGGGATGGATGAACAGGACCCCGATCGGGCCGGTTGGGGGTGGATGAACAGGATCCCGTGGAGGGCTGGTTGAACAGTAGCCAGTGAAGGGCTGGATGAACAGTAGTCCGTGGAGGGCTGGTTGAATAGTAGCCGGTGGAGGCTGGATGAACAGGAGCCTGTGGATGAATAGTAGCTGGTGGAGGCAGGAGGGAGATGTCGTGGATGAACAGTCGCAGGTGGAGGCTGGAGGAGGTCGACGGTGGATGAACAGTAGCCCGTGGAGGCTGGAGTGAGGCAGTAGAGGGTGGATGAACAGTAGCCCGTGGAGTCCCGTTTTGCGGTACGTCACACCCCTCCCGATGAACAGGACCCCCGTTTCGACCGTAGGAGGTCAAAGAGAAGTTTGTTTCCTCTGTTTTGAGGTACGCCACACCCCTCCCGATCAACAGGACCCTGTTTCGACCGTAGGAGGTCGAAGAGAATTATGTTTCCTCCGTTTTGCGGTATGCCAGACCCCTCCCTATGAACAGGATCCTGTTTTGATTGTAGGCGGTCGAATAGAAGGCTATTTCTTTCATTCTGCGGTACGCCAGGCCTTGTTCGGCTGTGCCGTCCAAGCTGGTTGGCTCTTGATGAACAGTACGCATACCGTTGCCTCCCGATGAACACGACACAGTTTCTCCGTTCCAGCCCAGCCAGTTGGCTGCCGATGAACATGACGTCGTCGCTGCTCTCCGCTGCCTCTCCATGTACACGAGCCCTGGCCGTACGTATGCGCGAGTAGGCGTTTGAGACCCCACCCGTATGTACATACGTGGACATATTTACTTTCTTGCACCCTGGTTGTACGTACGTGTACATGATATAGACGGGACTAGGTGACATGCTACGTTTGCGCCTCTACCACGACACGTACCCTTCCTTACTCGGCCATGGTTCATCGCTACAGCTTGCAGACAGACCGATCGACCAGTATGTACGTACACGTTCGCGACCAGGCAGACAACCCTATGTACGGTTCGACCGGGTGGGTCCCAGCTATCAGGGAGGTAAGGAGGCACTTCCTTGCGTGGGAAGATATAGCTAGTTGGTCCCAGCTGTCAGGGGCAGAATCATATTTTTTGCCCGTAATATGGGCGCACTTCCTTGCGTGCGAAGATGTAGCTGGTGGGTCCCAGCAGTCAGGAGGAAATGTTTTTTGTGAAATACGATGGCCCGTCCTGTTGGTCCCTGCTATCAGGTGGAGGAATCATTATTTTGCGCGTAATAAGGAGGCACTTCCTTGCTGCGGCCGTGGACCCAGCTGTCAGCCTCTCCATGTACTGTACTCTTTCGATGGAAGTCGTTCCTTGACCACATTGACCACGCCACGCAAGGAACACCAAGGAGGTGGACGACGACGAGGCCTAGGAAGGGGATGACATGGAGCTGGGGAATACGCGGGAGTGGATGCCCACATGGAGAGGAGTACGAGGGTTGACTGGTTCGGCTACGATGTGAGGCTGCCATCGCCGCCGAATAACAGGGGTTGCGGGTGAGTAGAGGGATGGCTTGTACAGAGGTTGGAGTAGGGTGGGCGGTCAGGCCTGCACGACAACAGAGCCAGCCATAGGAGGCAGGAGCAGGCAGCACGACCGACGCTGGTTTGGGCGGCTGGAGCAAGAAGACCAGAGGTTGAAGAAGCACTACGACCGTTGGATGGACATCGTACGGTCACTGGAGCTAGAATCGTTCATATTGACTAAGTTGACAAAGCCCTCCGTCCACGTCAGTAGGCCCACAAGTCAGCCTCCAAATATGGTGGGTCCCAGATAGCAGGGGATGTATTCATTTTTTGTGCGTAATAAGGAGGCACTTCCTTCTTTGCGAAGATATAGCTGGTGGGTCCGAGCTGTCAGCGAGAGGAATTTTTTTCACGAAATACAGAGGCCCTTCTGGTGGGTCCCTGCTTTCAGGTGGAGGAATCATTATTTTTCGCGTAATAAGGAGGCACTTCCTTGCGTGCGGTCGTGGACCCAACTGTCAGCCTCTCCACGAACAGTCCTCTTCCGATGGATGTCGTTCATTGAGCATGTTGACCACGCTGCGCCGAGAGTACCAGGGCGGTGGACGACGGCGAGGCCTAGGAAGGGAACGACTCGGAGCCGGGGAAGACTTGGCAGTGGTTGCCCACGCGGTGGGGAGTACGAGGGTTTACTGGTTCAGCTGCCGTTTCCTAAAAATAACAGGAGGTGTGGGTGAGTAGAGGAATGGCCTGGCCAGCGATGGAGTAGGGTGGGGCGGTGCGGTCTGTGCGGCAGCACAGCCGGCCACGGGAAGCGGGAGCAGGCAGTCCCACCAGCGCTGGTTTGGGCGAGTGGAGCAAGAAGATCGGATATTGAAGAAGCATCACGACCGTTGGATTAACATCCCACGGTCACTTCTACTAGAATCGTTTGTGGACTAAGTTGGCAAAGCCTTTCGTACACGTCAACCTAGTAGACCCACAAGTCAGCCTCCAAACCTGTCCCAAACAGCATACAACCCAATATTTCTAGCCAGATTCAAACTAATTTAAAAACTAAATATATCTTAATTTAACTCCAATGAAATTTTACTCACACAAAAACAATGAAATTTAAAATATCAAAATATGAAAAAAAGTATTTTGGAACTGATTGCCTATTTGCTGTGTTTTTTCATTTTACAGCCCATTTATTATTAATAATAGCCCATTTCTTATTACTTATAGCCCATTTTCTGGGCAAGCCCGAATGCATCCCTCCTCATCTTGAAAGATTTTCGGCCCAGCAGGGCGTAGAAAAGCAAGTAGGCCTATGTTGGTTATTCTGCAAAAAACAAAATAGTTGGGCTAGCCATTTTCAGAAAGGAAAAAAATTGGGCTGGTCATGTGGCAAACATATGAAATAAAAGCATGTGCTAGACGAGTCACAGCTCCCGCACAACCCAGTTGATACCCTTCTCTGTCCTAAAAAAATACTGCTCGTGTTGCTGGGTACCGGGTGTATGCCGCTCCTTGTGCAGTTATCTCGCTTATTGACTATGTTGACAGTGGCGTGCGACCCAGATGTCAGGAAACCATCAGGAGGAACCCTTTTTTTTCTTGTAATAAAGGAGGCACTTGCTTTCCTACTACCATGATCCTGGTGGGTCCCTGCTGTCATCCTCACCATGTACAGTCATCTCCTTATTCCTCTCGGTTGTTGACCATGTTGACAACACCAGAGGGCGGCGCCGTGGCAAACGAACCAAGGCGGAGGATGATGGTGAGGCCTGAGACGGGAACGAACAGGAGCCGTGGAAGATGCCTAGAGTTTTAGGGTGCGATGTGGCCACGATGCGTGCACGACAGCAAAACCAGCCGTGGGAGGCGGGAGCAGGCGGTCCCTCCGACACTGGTTTGGCTTTGGCGGCTGGAGGAAGAAGAGACTGAAGAAACAGGACAGACGTTGAATGTCAATCCAACGGTCAAGGTTGGCATAATCGTATGTTGACTAAGGTGACACCAAGTAGCGTACTTATATATATATATATATATATATATATATATATATATATATATATATATAGGAAGAAAATAAAAACTAGGCTCGTTCGCCTCATAACATTCCCGAAACTACGACCGTTCGATCTTGCGTCACAACTAAAACTGCGAGGAAAATGTGTTTGTCTGCTGTCCTCCTCCCAGGGAATGTTCGCCACATAAGTGAGTAGCACCCTTGGTTTTCAACCGAGAGGTCTTGGGTTCGAGTCCCAGGAACCCTCAATTTTGTCCTCCTTTCTTCCTCGCCAAAAAGAAAGAAAATCAAAGACTTGAGAAGGCGTACAGAACAAGCTAGTGTACCAGTAAAGAAACATTGTTGGGTTTTAGAAAAAAGAGAGACGTGCTCCTGTAGCTGGTTCGAATCCAAACCTAGACTATGACTATATATGGTGTTATACTACTCTGCAAGTAATGAAACTGACATATCCAATGTTTCGCTTCTCCTCTTCTCTACTTACTCTGCCTAGCATCAGAAGCTCTGGCCGCGGCAACCATGTCTGTTGGCGGCTCGTCCACCTACTCTTTAGCAGGCAACAACCAGACATGCGCCAAGTCGCCACCCGTACCATCGCCTGTGGGTCTCATCACACCCCCGCCAACACACACACCCCAGCCGGCTGCTTATCGCAACCCACTGCCGTTGGTGTGGTGACACACTGCCACTGCTGCAAATCACGCAGAGTCATCCATCGCGTCTCAACCACAATCCTCAACCCTGGCCGAGTCTTCTACAAATGCCCGAATCATGGGGTAATAATATGTTTAAGTGTTGTTCTGCTGCTTTCAGTTGCTGATTTTTTTAATAGTTTGGTTGATGATCTTCCAATTTGATTCGTGCAGAAAAGGGAAGATTCGTCTGATTTGTATTTTTGGGAAATTGCTGATGTGGGGGAATGCAACTACGCTGATTACTTGGTTAGCCGAGGAATCCCAATACTAGTAGGTTGGGGTGTTGGACAAGTAACTGAAGGAACGATAGAAGAGGAAGATGCTGAGCAGAAGGTTAAAGATGTAGTTCCTCTGATCATGGCCAAGCAACAGCTGCTGAATGGCCTTGACAGCAATAAGGAGATGAAAGAGCTTGTGAAGATAATGTGGAAAATTGATGTGCTCTGTAGGATGATTGTCTCTTTATTTGCATTGTATGTAGCACTCGTGATGTATTCAGTAGCACTTTGCTTAAACTAGTAATGAATGAAACCTATTTAGCAGGCTGGGCATAGTGTTGTGAACATCTAATGATTTCTATTAACGGAAATCGGGGGTATCCCCTTTTGCTCATAAATAAATAAATAGCAGAGGCCCTTTTGCTAATAAATAAATAAATTAGCAGAGGCCATGTCGGGTCAGATTTGTTCCCCTTCGAAGACGTCGAGCAAATTGTAGTCCAACAACAAACTATGCCATCAAAATACAAGTTCCACAACCAAATATGAGTACAACTAAACAACAATGTCATCATGTTTTAGTCGTCATACCATCACCAAACAGAAATCAACATACATAATAAGTGATGTTCTCACATCAAAATACTAAACAACAAGTTCATCAGGTTTCAGTTGTCAAGGCAAACACAATTTCACATAGTAGATAAAAAACGTCTCTGACAGGCAAATACGACAAAAGCAATCTAATCATCATCCGTAGCAGCAGCGTCAACATCTTCACCATGTGCAGTCTGAATAGTAATTCCCACAGTGTCATCTTCTTCATCATCCTCAATGTCCTCAAGTGTTCACGTCTTATTGACCAACTCTTGTATGTCCATAGCCCGACAGGCAATCTTTTCACCAGCATCATTGATGTGATGGTTCTCAAAGATATTAGGAACATGTGTGGAATCTTCTACATTAGGAGCAGTGTAAGCATCATTTTGTTGTGCAACTTCATTAAATGAATTCCTCTTCTCAAACCTTTGCAATACTCTCCAGTCATCGCTACGTGCAAATGTGTCTTCCAAGAAAAATATCTATGTTGCTTGATTTGCCAAAATAAAAGGCTCGTAGGCCCGGTACGCCTCCTTGACATTGATGGATTTGAAATAATCATCATCTCTGGGTTTAGGGATCCTGGAAAACAGGTTATGCCAACGACAGCACAACAGAACTACACACCGATGAACCTTGAAATTGGAGATATACTGCAACTGAACAATATCTGTTATGTTAGCATACATTTCAGTTGTCTCTCTGCTGTACGTATCCGTGCTCATGATGGCACTGTTTTGTGTCTTCCTGCCTTCGTCGCGTGCAAGGGTGTTGTAGCACACATCTCCAACAATGCAAGATTCATAATGTCTTACCCGAGTATCAGGAGCCATTGCTAGTGCGTAAAGGGCATCATTAACTGCCTGCCCATCCTCCCACATCTTCTTAACCTATGGTTAGAAAATAGACAAGCTGATCATCTTATGTACTCAATATATTAAAAAATAGACAATGTAATTCAAAAGCTTACATGTCTCTTAAACCATTTTGCAAATCCTGTCATAACCAGTTTGTCAATGTTTCTTGGATTTTGCGGCAGTAACTCCTTTTTGTAGATGCTGCACAACATAGTGATCGTGTCAAACATCTAAATATATAAGAATATGCTGCAAGTTTAGTAGATTATGATGTATAAGCTGTAGTACTTAGCACTTACTCGATATAAGGTAGAATCTCAGGACAGTTATTCAACACATGCCAAACCATTTTGCCCAAATCTTTACATTTGTCGTCTTGTCGACTCTTCCCTGTAACTTGAATAGAACAATCAAAAACATTGAGCCTGGGATTGTCTTCACCCACCTCTTTGCTAAGCTAATCAACTGTTTCAATGTATCTTGAGCAGAATGTCAACGCTTCTGTAGCAATGTAGGCCTCTGCAATGGAACCCTCGAGTCTAGGTCTGTTCTTAACATAGCCCTTGAAAGTGCCTACCGCCTTTCAATTGGGTACATCCAGCCATACTGTACTGGACCTCTAAGTAGTGCCTCATCAAGTAAATGAATAGCCAAATGCACCATCACATCAAAGAAGGCTGGAGGATATAACTTCTCAAGGTCGCATAGGATAGTTGGTATATTGTCTCTAAGACGCTCCAAAGTATCTATCCTGATATTTCTACTGCATAGTTCCCTGAAGAATTGTCCCAACTCTGCAACTGCTTTGTATAAGTTAGGGCGGCCCAATCCTCTAAGGATAATAGGTAAAACCCTTTGAAGTAGGACGTGGCAGTCATGAGTTTTCAACCCTTGTACCTTGTTTCCATCTGCACCGACTCTCCTTTCAGGGTTGGAAGCAAATCCATGTGGGAATCTCACACGTGACAGGACCTCGCAAAATTCTTTACTTTTTACCTTGTCCAAGACGTACATAGTTGATGCCATATCCCGTGGTTTATCTTCATCTTCCACCTGCAAATCCTTTCTGATACCCAGGTGTGTCAAATCAATCCTAGATTTTAAGGTATCTTTCGTCTTGCGTTCAATATTAAGAAGTGTGCCGATAATGTTGTCACAAATATTTTTCTCAATGTGCATCACATCAAGATTATGCCGCAGATCCAAATCTTTCCAATACTCCAAGTCCCACAAAGTGGACCTGCAGGTAAACAATAATCTCTCTTCTGCCCTGCCATGCTTCCTTTTTCCGTTACCATTATCAGGATGGTTTCCTGGTGTAATATGCCTGACATTCTCTAATTCCACTTGCAACTCATCGGGGGTGAGCCTCTGATGACCCACAAGTATAGGGGATCAATCGTAGTCCTTTCGATAAGTAAGGGTGTCGAACCCAATGAGGAGCAGAAGGAAATGACAAGTGGTTTTCAGCAAGGTATTCTCTGCAAGCACTGAAATTATAAGTAGCAAGTAGTTTGATAGCAAGGCAATTTGTAACGAGCAACTAAAGATAATAGTAACAAAAGTGCAGCAAGGTAGCCCGATCCTTTTGAGGCAAAGGACAAGCCAAAACGGTCTCTTATGATAAGCAAACCGTTCTTGAGGGTACACGGGAATTTCATCTAGTCACGTTCATCATGTTGGTTTGATTTGTGTTCACTACTTTGATAATTTGATATGTGGGTGGACCGGTGCTTAGGTGTTGTTCTTACTTGAACAAACCTCCTACTTATGATTAACTCCCTCGCAAGGATCCGCAACTACGAAAGAAGTATTAAGAATAAATTATAACCATATCATTAAACTTTCGGATCCAAATCAATCCCTTACGGAATAACGCATAAACTAGGGTTTAAGCTTCTATCACTCTCGCAACCCATCATCTAATAACTACTCCACAATGCATTCCCTCAGGCCCAAATATTGTGAAGTTTCATGTAGTCGACGTTCACATGACACCATTAAGGGAATCACAACATACATACCATCAAAATATTGAACACATATCAAGTTCACATGATTACTTGCAACAAGATTTCTCCCGTGACCTCAAGAACAAAAGTAAATAGTCACAAATTATAATCATGCTCAAGATTAGAGGGGTATTAAATAGCATATTGGATCTGAACATATAATCTTCCACCAAATAAACCATATAGTAATCAACTACAAGATGTAATCAACATTACTAGTCACCCACAAGCACCAATCTATAGTTTTGATACAAAGATTGAACACAAGGGATGAACTAGGATTTTAGAGGAGATGGTGTTTGTTGAAGATGTTGATGGAGATTGCCCTGGTGATGATGATGACGATGTTTTCCCCCTCCGGGAGGGAAGTTCCCCCTGCGGAATTGCTCCACCGGAGGGCAAAAGTGCTCCTGCCTAGGTTCCGCTCGAGACGGTGGCGCTTCATCCCGAAAGTCCTCTCCTTATTTTTTCTAGGTCAAAATGACTTATATACCAGAAGATGGGCACCGGAGGTGGGCCGAGGGGAGCACAACCGACCATGGTGCGCCTAGGCTCCCTGGCGCGCCCAAGTGGGTTGTGCTCACCTAGTGGGCCCCCTCTTGTATTTATTTGCTCCATTATTTCTTATATATTCCATAAAAATTATCCATGAAGTTTTAGCTCATTTGGAGTTATGCAGAATAGGTAACCTGCCGTAGCTTTTTCAGGTCCAGATTTCCAGCTGCCGGAATTCTCCCTCTTTGTGTGTACCTTGCATATTATGAGATAAAAGGCATTAGAATTACTCCAAAAAGCATTATTATGCAATAAAACATCATAAATAACAGTAGGAAAACATGATGCAAAATGGACGTATCAACTCCCCCAAGCTTAGACCTTGCTTGTCCTCAAGCGAAAACCGAAATCGAAAAACATGTCCACATGCTTAGGGAGAGAGAGGTGTCGAAAAAAACAAAATACAGACATAGAAGCATCATGTATATTATTATAACAACAACAAACTTTAACATAAAACTTTTATCATAGAACTTTTATCATAGACTTCTCATGAATAAGTACTTCACAACATCAAAGTATATAGCATAAATTCTATTGAAAACCAACAAACTATGTTCTCAGTCAACTTTGGAACTACACTTCATCATCTTTTCAGGAAGGTTCACGTATCAGAGCCTTTAGGCAAGTCCACATACTCAACCATCATATAGTTTTCTATGATTACTAACACTCACCACATACACATGAGCAAAACGTTTCAACTAAACACATAGAAAGATAGGGGCTTATAGTTTTGCCTCCCAACATACTCACCTTGAGGGCGATGTAAACAATAATAAATCATGCTACCCATATCCAACTGGATATATGTGCCCAGATCTTTCCTCACCACATGATGCTTGGCTTAAGAGAAAAATAAAAAGGAATAAAGAGAAGAACTTTGACTCTTGCATAAAAGTAAATACATAGAAGTAAAAGATAGGCCCTTCACAGAGGGAAGCAGGGGTTGCCATGTGCTTTTTGTTTGTATGCTCAATCCCTTAGTGCAAAAGAACGTCATGTTATATTGCCCCTTATGATAGCAACCTCTATTATGCAGTCTGTCACTTTTATTCTTTGCCATCGTACAACGCTCAATTTTCTCTTACACTAAATGATATAACACTTTTAGAAGAAATTTTATTGCCTTATTGCACTGATGACAACTTACTTGAAGGATCTTACTCAATCCATAGGTAGGTATGGTGGACTCTTGAAATAAGATTTGGGTTTAAGGGTTTTGGATGCACAAGTAGTATCTCTACTTAGTGCGGAATTTTTGGCTAGCAAAGATGGGAGCAAGAACCACATGTTAAAGGATCTATGACAATATAACTTCTAAGTTAATATGAACAAACATAAATCATTGTGTTGTCTTCCTGTTCCAACATCAAATTTTTTGGCATATAATATTTTGATGGGGGCTCATAATCACAAAAGATTTCCAAGATAGTGTATTTGCATGTGAATCTTCTCTTCCCTTATTAATTCTTTCATGAATTGCATCGTTGACCAATGCTATGTTTGTCAGTCCAATAAAATTTTCTACTCGTAATTTTCCTTATGTGATGTCATTACTTACCATAAGATTAACATATGATATTTTTCATTTATTTCGTTTCTTTTTATTGAACATGAAAGTAAAGAAAGCAAAACTCAAACTAGATTTTATTATATATCTTGCACATGAATACAAAGATAGATCACTAAGCAGACTCTCCAAAAGAAAGGATCAAACTAAAGGTTTATTCATCTAAAGAAAAAGATAACTATGGATCGAACTAAGGGAAATAAATGCAAAAGATAGTGGAGGTGATACGATACCGGGGCACCTCCCCCAAGCCTGGCGTTAGCCAAGGGGAGTGCCCATACCCGTTACTCGATTTTCTTTTGGTGATGAAGGAGGTGGGGATGAAGTGGTAGCGATCTTGTCTTCAGGCTTCCATGGCAGGGGTTCACCATAATAGGAGGAGGAGTGAGTCTCACGGGTCCTGCAGCTAGCAGCCAAACTCATACCTTTAAACCTTGCCTCATATTCAAAGACTTGGTTTTGCAGATCGTAAATCTGGCTTCGGAGGAAGTTGATTTGCTCGTTGAAGGTGAAGATGATGTCCTTCATGGACTTGCCATCCACCTTGAGATAACGGGTGTAGTCCGCGATCATGAGGTGATTGGCATTGATTCCATGTTCCACCATCCCCTTGCACCGAAAGACTTCCTGCTCCATAGCTTCAAGCCTAGCCTCCACTGATCCAGTCCCCTTGGGGCCTTGCACATCGCGGATGTGGAGCACCCCCTCACACATCTCAATGGCTTCAGGGTGCTGCATCACCTCCCGCAAATATGGGTTGATTAAGTTCTCGAAGAACTTGTCCTTGGAGGAGCTTGAAGCGGCCATGGTGGATTAGATCTGTCAGAAAAATAGCAAGGAAAAGAAAACAGGAGATTTCTCTGTGACACGGAGGTCAAAAGGTTCGGGGGGTATATAAATATTTTTTATCTTGGGAAATAAACAAACGAAAGAAAAACGGAGTCCACAAGGTACCCGAGGTGGGCACAACCCACTTGGGTGCTCCTGGCAGCCAGGCGCGCCCTGGTGTCTTGTGCCCACCATGGTGACCTTCCTGGTTGTTTCTTATTTTCCTATTTTTTGTTATATTCCAAAACCGACAGAAAATATTTTTGTGGAATTTTCGGAGTCCGTTTACTTACCGTATCACGTACCTCCTCTTTTTTCATGATTCTGGACTGTTCCGGAAGGTTTCTTTTATGTGTTCTTCCGGTGTCATAGTTTGGATAATATTGCTTTCAACATTAATAGGCGTACCTAAGATATAATGTTTTATTCATTTCCCATTAACAACCTTCGGGTTAGTACCTTCGACATTATTTATTTTGATAGCTCCAGATGGATAAACCTCCTCGATAACATAGGGTCCTTCCTATTTGGAGAGGAGTTTTCCTGCAAAGAATCTGAAACGAGAGTTGTACAAAAGAACATATTCTCCAACTTTGAACTCATGCTTTTGGATTCTTTTATCATGCCATCTTTTAACTTTTTCTTTAAACAAGTTGGCATTTTCATAAGCTTGGGTTCTCCATTCATCTATTGAGCTAATATCAAATAACCTCTTTTCGGCGGCAAGTTTGAAATCATAGTCGAGTTCTTTAATTGCCCAATATGCTTTATGTTCTAACTCTAGAGGAAAATGACAAGCTTTTCCATAAACCATTTTATAAGGAGACATACCCATAGGATTTTTATATGTTGTTCTATAAGCCCAAAGTGCATCATCTAATTTCTTAGACCAATTCTTCCGAGACCTATTGACAATTTTTTGTAATATTAATTTTATTTCTATATTGCTAAGTTCAACTTGACCACTAGAGTGAGGATGATAGGGTGATGCAATTCTATGGACATCATACTTGGCAAGCATTTTACAGAAAGCACCATGAATAAAGTGTGAACCACCATCAGTCATTAAATATCTAGGGACTCCAAACCTTGGGAAAATAACCTCTTTAAGCATTTTAATAGAGGTGTTGTGATCGGCACTACTAGTTGGAATAGCTTCTACCCACTTTGTAACATAATCAACAGCAACCAAGATATGAGTGTACCCATTAGAGGAAGGAAATGGTCCCATGTAATCAAATCCCCAAACATCAAATGGTTCAGCAGCAAGTGAATAATCCATAGGCATTTCTTGACGCTTACCGATATTACCAATACTTTGACATTCATCACAAGATAAAACAAACTTACGTGCATCTTTGAAGAGAGTAGACTAATAAAATCCGGATTGCAATACCTTGTGAGCAATTCTATCTCCCGCATGATGTCCTACATAAATTTCAAAGTGACATTTTCATAGGATTTGTCCCTGTTCATGCTCAGGTACACAACATCTAATAATACCATCTACTCCTTCTTTATAAAGATGTGGGTCATCCCAAAAGAAATGTCTTAAATCATAGAATAATTTTTTCTTTTGTTGGTATGTGAAGCTAGGTGGTATATATTTAGTAACAATATAATTAGCATCATCAGCATGCCAAGGAGTATTTTGAGAAACATTTATTGCAGCTAATTGTCATCAGGAAAACTATTATTAATAGCTTGTGGGTCATCAAGAATATTTTCCAACCTAGACAAGTTATCCGCTATGGGGTTCTCAGCTCCCTTTCTATCAGTGATATGTAAATCAAATTCTTGTAGCAGAAGAACCCACCTAATGAGTCTAGGTTTAGCATCTTTCTTTTCCATAAGATAATTAATAGTAGCATGATCGGTGTGAACAGTCACTTTAGAATCAATAATGTAAGATCTAAATTTATCACAAGCAAAGACAACTGCTAAGAATTCTTTTTCGGTAGTAGCATAATTTCGTTGAGCACTATCTAGAGTTTTACTAGCATAATGAATAACATTTAGTTACTAACATAATGAATAACATCCTAGAACAGCACCAACAACATAATCACTAGCATCACACATAATTTCAAAGGGTAAGTTCCAATCAGGTGGTTGAACAACAGGTGCAGAAATTAAGGCTTTCTTAAGTGTTTCAAAGGCTTCTACACAATCATCATAAAAAACAAATGGAACATCCTTTTGCAAGAGATTTGTAAGAGATTTGTAAGCGGCCTAGAAATTTTAGAGAAGTCTTTAATAAACCTCCTATAGAAACTAGCATGACCGAGGAAACTACGAATACCTTTGATATCTTTAGGACATGGCATTTTCTCAACTGCATCAACTTTAGCTTTATCCTCCACAATACCTTGTTCTGAAATTTTATGTCCCAAGACAATACCTTCATTAACCATAAAGTGGCACTTCTCCTAATTCAAGACGAGATTAGTTTGTTGGCATCTCTGCAAAACTCGATCAAGGTTGCTTAAGCAATCATCAAAAGAAGTTCCGTAAACGGAAAAATCATCCATGAAAACCTCAACAATCTTTTCACAAAAGTCAAAGAATATAGCAGTCATACATCTTTGAAAGGTAGCAGGTGCATTGCATAAACCAAAAGGCATACATCTATAAGCATAAGTTCCAAAAGGGCAAGTAGAAATGGTTTTTTCTTGATCAGGTTGAGAAATAGGTATTTGAGAAAAACCAGAATATCCATCAAGGAACCAAAAGTGTGTGTGCTTTGATAGTCTTTCTAGCATTTGATCAATAAGCGATAGAGGCTAATGATCTTTTCTAGTTGCTTTATTTAATTTTCTAAAATCAATTACCATTCTATAGCCTGTAACAATTCTTTGTGGAATAAGTTCATTCTTATCATTAGGAACAATGGTAATACCTCCCTTCTTAGGGACACAGTGAACGGGACTTACCCATCTACTATCGGCTATGGGATAGATTATACCTGCTTGCAGAAGTTTTAATATTTCCGTTCTTACCACTTCTTTCATCTTAGGATTTAACCGATGTTGGTGATCAACAATGGGTTTAGCATCAGGTTCCATATTAATTTTGTACTGACAGAGAGTGGGACTGATGCCCTTAAGATCATCAAGAGTATATCCAATGGCAGCTCGGTGCTTCTTCGGAACCTTCAGTAATCTTTCTTCTTCATGTTCTGAAAGTTTAGCACTAATAATAAGAGGATATATCTTTTGCTCATCAAGATAAGCATATTTCAAAGTGCCTGGCAATTGTTTTACTTCGAACACAGGATCACCTTTAGGTGGAGGAGGACCTCCTAGAGTTTCAATAGGCAAATTGTGTTTAAGCAGAGGTTGTTGTTCGAACAAGATTCTACCTATTTCATTTCTTTCATGCATATGTAAATCATTTTCATGGTCTAGCAGATATTGTTCTAAAGGATCAGTAGGAGGTACATCAATAGAAGCAAGACCAATAATTTCATCCTTATTAGGCAATTCCTTTTTATGAGGTTTTCTACTAAATTTGGAAAAATTAAATTCATGAGACTCATCACCAAAACTAACACCGACAGTTCGTTTCTCACATCTATTTTAGCATTAATGGTGTTCAAGAAAGGTCTACCAAAGATAATGGGACAAAAATCATCTTGTGGGGAACCAAGAACAAGAAAATCAGTAGGATATTTGTTTTCCCACACAAAACTTCAACATCCCTAACAATCCCAAGTGGTGTGATGGTGTCTCTATTAGCAAGTTTAATACTAACATCTATGTCTTCTATCTCAGCGGGTGCTATGTCATTCATAATTTCTTGATATAAGGTAAAAGGAATAGCACTCACGCTAGCACCTATGTCACATAAACCATGTGCACCCCCGATTCAACCATCCACTAATCATACACGCAGATGTGTACGATCAAGATCAGGGACTCACGGGAAGATATCACAACACAACTCTAGACACAAATTAAAATAATACAATCTTTATATTACAAGCCAGGGGCCTCGAGGGCTCGAATACAAACGAGTCAGTGGAAGCAACATTATCTGAGTACATACATGAGTTAAACAAGTTTGCCTTAAGAAGGCTAGCACAAAAGCAACATGGTCGAAAAGGGAAGGCCTCCTGCCTGGGAGCCTCCTAACTACTCCTGGTCGTCGGCGTCCATCACGTAGTAGTAGGCACCCTCGGGGTAGTAGTAGTCATCGGTGCTGACATCTAGCTCCTGGACTCCGTCATCTGGTTGCGTCATCCGAGATGAAAGGGAAAGGGGGGAAAGAGGGAGCAAAGCAACCATGAGTACTCATCCAAAGTACTCGCAAGAAAGGATCTACACTACATATGCATCAGTATCAAGAAAATGGGTCGTATCTATGGACTGCACTGCAGAATTCCATAATAGAGGGGAAGGCCTAGCCTATCGAAGACTAGCATATTCAAGCAGCTCCAAACATCTTGAAGCATTTAGAAGAGTATAGAATATCAATTTATATTTAGCAAACATGTTGTAACATTAGTGCCCAAAGATCCTTTCTTGACTCCCTGTGAGAAAGCAATCCCGGAGCCATCATATCCATTTCTTATGCTTCAACGTTCAGTATCCAGTTCTAGTTGTATCGATCGGAATACAACTCCGAGCGTCCGTTACCGTGGACAAGGCTATTCGAATAGATCAATCTTCCCTGCAGGGGTGCACCAACTTACCCAGCATGCTCGATCAACTCCGGCCGGACACACCATTAGGTCATGACCGGCCTCGGCCGATCAACACACCATAGTCCTACCTAGGCTCGTCAAAGAGGCGAGCATGTAGGTCTACATCCTAAATGCGAAGGGGTTATGGGCTATCACCCTTTGCACTCCTGCACGTTGCGAACGTGGCCGATGAGCAGACTTAGCCCCCTTATACAAGCGAGGTGTTCCAGTCCAACCCGGCGCACGCCGCTCCATTGCTGACAACTGTTGAGCTTTCGGCTGATACATACAACGCGGAGTGCCCATACTTATTCCTGCATGGTGGTTAGTGCGAAAAAGGCCAGAGGCCTACTCGGATCAAATATCCAAACCGTTAGTGTCTTGGTAGTGTGCGGTAACGAGCAGAGACTCACGATCATGTGACCCCGTCGCCCCGTCTCACGGACTTGCGGCAAGGGCTAAGAATGCCCGGCCGCATCGAGTGGAAAACTTGCGGGTATCCTGCAGATCAACCCGACTTCACATCACTCACGGGTACCCCTCGGGGCCGACCCGATGTCATCATGGTTCTGGTAAGTCAAAGTAACTATGTGTCCGAAACAGCAAGGGGGGAACCCGAGGAATCACCCTCAGCGGATTCCCACTCGATGTAACTGTCAAGGTGGATTGGAGGAATCACCCTCGACGGTCCACACTTGAGGGGTTGCACGACAGAGTCGTTATCGGGAGTGGTGAAGGAGGAATCACCCTCGATGATCGGGACCGAACAGCTACACTACAGGGTCAACATCAGAAGTGTTGTCCAGGTATCACCCTCGACACTCGATAGTAACTCTGCAGAGTCGTACAACTAAGGGGGGGGGGTGATGTGCGGTGTCGGGGCCTGGGCATCGATCACGTTGATCGAGTCATCGAACATAAAGCAGCGCAACTGGGACAAGGTGGGGGTCTCTGGCGGATCACTAACGAACCTAAACTAAGCAGTTTAGGATAAGCATGTAAGATATGAAAGCAGGTAACAAAAACAGGTTATGCATCAGAATAGGATTAGACAAAAAGTAGTAGCAGTTCTAATGGAAGCATGAGAGGGAAAGAAATGGGCGATATCGGGATGAACAGGGGGGGTTGCTTGCCTAGAAGCCTTGCCGAAAAAGAAGAAATGTCGTCGGTGACGTAGTCAATCACTGGGGCGTCATCGGTCTCGGGGTCTACCAAAGGAAGACGGGGAAGAAACAGTAAATACATGGCACACAGATGCATGACATGGCGATATGCAAAACTAGGGTCGACCTAACGTAATACTACATGTTGCAGATGGAGGGGAAAACATCCGAGGTGAATTTCCAGCGTTAGGCGGATTTCAGACAGGTGAAATAGAGGGGACGGTTTCATGTTTAGCATGCTAGGAGCATGTGACAGATGAACGAAACGCGTATTCGGATTCGTTGGATTTTTCTGAGCAACTTTCATGTAGAAAACATTTTCATCCGAGTTACGGTTTATTACCTATGATTTTTGCAAGTTTTAAAAGTTTTCTAAAATTATTTAAATTAACAAAAATGATTTATGACGTCAGCATGACTAGAGGATGACATCAGCAGTCAATAGGTCGGCTGACCAGGTCAAACCTGGCATGTTGGGCCAGTGGGACCCACATGTCAGCCTCTGTTAGTTCTAACAGTAATTTAAACTAATCAAGAGGTTAACTAGTTAGTAGGCCCCACCTGTTAGTGTCTGATTAAATAAGCTAATTACGTTTTAATTTAAAATAGTCTTAAAGATGTAATTATCGGGTGGGGCCTGCGTGTCAGTGACACTGGGCTGCCCAGTCAGCAGTTGACTGGGTCAACCCAGTCAACAGGGACCCGCGGGGCCTAGCGTCAGTGTCTCAGGTGATGGGGCCCACGCATCCACGTCGGCGGCGGCACCGGAGAGGGTTCAGGCGACCAAATTCAGGGCGGCGCTTCACCCGAACGCGCCGGAATCGTGCTAGGGGCACCATTTGGCGCGCGGTTAGGTTCTTTCGAACGGGCTCTTCATCCCGCGTCGGTTGTTGGCAGCAGAACGAGCAGGGATGTCGGCAGGGCCGCCGATGTTGAGTCGTGGCGGCGATATGGCTCGGGTGTGTGACAAAGATGGTGAAGCAGCGCGCTACGGAGCGAATGGAAATGCTGGGGAGGATCCCCGTGGTGCAGCGAGTCCAATGGGCTTGAGCCCGTGACCAAATGGTCACCGGAGCCTCGCCGGCGGCGAGCTTTGCGGCGATGCATTCGGGCGCTCATCGAGGACGGCGCTTGGAGGCAGGGAGGGTGCGTGCGCGTGCGTGTTGGGCTCCTTGGAACCCCAGGAGCACAACGGTGAGCTCGGGCAAGCGTGTCAATGGCCACAACGAGGGCAACGAGCTCGACGGCGGCGATGTGTTCGGGCGCAAGCAGAGCGGCGGCTATGACCACACAACGGCAGCTAGCGAGTAAATAGAGGGACGGGAAGGCTCACCTAGTGGCTATGAAAAGCCGGCGATAGGTTAGTAGCAGCAGCGAGTGTCGCCGGAGTCGGAGGGGATTGGCAGCGATCGGAGATGCAGACAATGGCGAACGGAGGTAACGGGGCTCCACGTCTCCACCTGGTGGCACCAGGAGAGGTGGCCGACCACGACAAGGCCCATGGACAAGGCCAGCGGGCACGGGCCCGCCGGTGGCCATGGAGATGACGGAAGGCAGC
>NC_057797.1:410559277-410560008 GCF_018294505.1 Triticum aestivum | reverse complement strand
GGGGGAGAAGGGGATCTGGAGAGCGAGGGGGGGAGTCTGGTGGGGAGAGAGTGAGGCGGAGTGGGTGAGGGGAAGTGGGAGTGGCAGGGAAGGAGGGGACCGAGGCGTCGGGGAGTCTTATCCACCTCGACACCGGCGAGCGGGTGCGGTGGGGTGCGCTCGGCGCGTGCACCGGGTTGGTGGAACAGGAGGGAGGGGAGAGCGACCGGGAAGGGGGGCGTGGGCCGGCCTAGCTGGGCCAGCTGGCTCGGGCAGGCCGAAGCCCAAGTGGGACAGGGGCTTTCTCTCTCTCCCCTCTGCTTTTCCTTTTCTTTTTCTTTTTTTGTTTTGTTTTTCTTTTTCCAGCAGCTTTTGCCTTTTCTTTTAGCCACAATTGACTTTGCAAAAACATGCCACTAGCCAAAACAATTTCAAAGAATTATTGGGCACTGCCACAAAAATATTGTGACTCTAAACTACTTCGGCAAATAGTGAGATTAACAGCGTCTATCAGCTAACATTCAGCGCTACTCCGACATGCACGGGTCCTCAGCCTAGAATGCGCATACCGTGGGACAAGCTGACCACCATGCGTCTCCACAAGAACGTCGCCAGCGGTGGCGGCGTGGCTAGAGGATGACAGTCTACGAGAGCTTACTGTGGGAGCGAGAGGATCGTCGTGCGTCCCCTCGACTAACCACGGCGCCGACGTATCGGCGCGGCGGGGAGGGTGGCTTTGGCGGAGCGAATGG
>NC_057797.1:410541166-410558914 GCF_018294505.1 Triticum aestivum | reverse complement strand
GCATGGTCGGTTTCTCCAAGTGCAGTCCCATGTGTCAGTGAAGAGGCAAGCCGAAGCGCGTTCCGTTTGCGTGAGCCGTGTGCAGCAGCGACCGTGTGAGGGGTGCAATGCGACCGCAACAAGCGTGCTGTGAGTGTACTACCTTTTTTCCTTTTAAACTTGGTGCTTCGCCCCCTCAAAAAAAACTTGGCACTTCGCGCGATCCGTCGGTACTACTACTAGTAATCCGGTAATCCCGACTAAAACGGTGCTGCCAGGTCTTTTCTCACACGATATGCTGGGAGGTTGTCTTAGTTGATTTTTTTAGGACGAGTAATGCTACACCTATGTAATCCCAGTTACGTAATTGACATAATGTGAAACTTGTGAGGTGTTGATTCGAGATTTGGGGGAGAGAGGGGCCCACCACCATGAAAATCAGGGGAGAGAGAGAGGTAATTTATGTTAACCCTTTCGTAGGTTCCCGTAGATGTAGAAAGATGTGAAATGCATGAATGTGTAGTTGACATACTATTGGAGTGCCTAAGATAAATTGTGTATGTAGACCCTATGTGTTTATTTACTTCACATGTTAGCTTTGTCTCGGGTCAAACCTTCTAGGTTTATACACACAAAAATGAATCGTCATTCCATATATTTTCATACTCCTACAATATATCTTACTATTATTGTGAAAGTTCATATACAGCGGATGCGATTCATGCAAACACGACAGATTTTCATTACATTTCAAACTTTTATAGGACAGAAAAATAAAAGAAACCCGGCCCTAAACCTATTCTACGGCGGCAACCGACGTCCTCCATCTGCGATCTCCATGTACGGGGGCGGGTTTCAAGACCCTTGAAGTGAAGGTGCGGTCTCCGGTGAGGTAGAGTAGAACACGGGAGACGGACCGGCCAGTTGGCACACCATGCCCTGCCGCGTCCCATGCCTAACTTGTCGTGGAATTGTCACGGTAGATGCCCTAGTGAAAGGACTTAGGTGTGGAGCCATCTCAACTAGGTTAGCTTAAAGGGGTTGAACGGAAACAAGAGACACAAAGGGTTTACCCAAGTTCGGCCCCTCTCAATGAGGTAAAAGCCTACTCGTGCTTGTAGTTGTATTAATTGGGTTTCGATGACCAGGGAGCGAATATGCTTGACCTAGTTATCGATCAGATGTTGCTTGAGTTAACCTGCCGCCCAGTCACCTCTTTATATATAGGTTGATGCCCGGCGGCTTACACAGTCCCAGCCGTCTCACACAAACGTGCCGGCTCAATTTCTAACTAAACCCGCCTTATAGTACAAATTTAAGCATATGGCGGCTCAGACCCTTGGGGCTTGAGTCGCCTCCGGGTCATGGGCCCTCAACAGGCCCGCCTTATGGGCTGTCGTCTTCATGTCCTGGGCCTTATCAAGCTCTTCCTCTTTAAGTCACCAATGGCATGACCCGGCCCCTCCTGGGCGGGTCATACCTAATAGTTATATCCCCAACATTAGGCCCTAGGTTTATTTGAACTTGTTCACATCAATCTTCATCACTTTGATTTAACAGAACCTTTCATCATCAATTCCTTATCAACTCACGATAACCCGCCATGACGTCACTTCACGGAAACATGATAACCTGCCATGACATTATCGCGCATTAACTTTGCACAACGCCCAGGACATCTCAACAGATCTTTTATCCTAATGAACCTCCCGAAAATCAAGGCATTCACATAGCCACATAATCATTTTTTGGCCTCCTCGATTCCCGCACATAAAAAGACTAAGACATAGAAACATAGAATAATCCTACACTATACAATAAAGAAATTACATCCGAATATACCCACTGGCATTATAGTTCGGCACTAGTGATAATAAAGCGTACACAAACAGCAAATTACATACACTGGACAAATAAAGCCCATACATCATGGACACACATCAACAGAACTTACCATTTGAACTATAATCTCTTCAGAAAATAGGATTGGCCGGATTCAAATAGCACAAATTTCAGTCTGCAAAATCTCCAATTCCTTCGTGGTTACCTCAGTGTCTTGTTTCATTTTTTTGACCCCTGCATCTAATATCTGCATGTCCAGTCTCAACTTGTTGATTGTACGTTGAGAATCATGTACACGTTGTCTTGCCACCTCTAGTTGATGCTCGAGAACATCAGCACATTCCAATTCCAATCCATAATCATTCGGTAACGGCCATGCTGCACTGCTCACAGATCTTTGTGTTGATGTCAGTTCATCCTGAAATTTTTCTGTAAGTACACATGACTAGGGCAAAAATATAGTTACAACAGTGAAGTGAGCAAGACAGACTATTTTGTACATGGCAAAACAGGGCTAACAATAATGTTACACGCCTGAAGCATAAGCAGGTGATATTTTAAAAATTATAAAAATGGTAGTCTGTGTAGCCTGCATACAGAAATCTCTCTTAGCTCACCAGAGGAGCATGATGTTGGGGCCCAATCCAAAACACAGACAAGTTACAAATTTAGACAACACGGTGCGTATAAGTAAGCAAGTAGTTGGCCATTCTGTCGCTCAATTGAAGTCTTAGCGAGCATAATGAACAACAAAGGGATTCATACAAACCTACTACAACAAGCAAAACTATGCAATCATTAGCCTAGTATAAACTAGATTGTGAGCCTCATGCAGTAATATGGGTAATACACTTCAAAGCTTCAGGCACACTTCGCCAGAGTAATTAAATGGTAAGGCCTTTAAATATGTCAACTAATAGTTATACAAGTACCCAACATCAGGCATCATTGTTTGGGCATTTCATTAACTGAGGACAAATAAAGCAATTGAAAAGAGGAAATTAACTATGCGTGAAACAAACAAGGAATTGAACTATTGAATTTGATACAGTGACTTACCTTAACTGGTTGAACGGGCTCAACGCTGCTCCTACTTCTCTTGCAAGGCTCCTTCCTAACATCTTGTACTTGGAAATCCTCAATCTTATCTTCATTGCACCCCCTCTGCAAGGTGATACAAACTAGTTACTCGTCTCCTTGGAAGATAAATATGCATACTTTCCAGTCTGTGAACAACACAAAAGGATGAGATTATAACAAAACAAGACCACATAATGAAACATGCCACATCTCTTGCACTTGCACACAATGAAATGAGCATTTACTATGTGCGCACTATGTAAAAACTAGGCATGTCTTCGAACTGGATCTCCAGGTACTCTTGGAGAGCCTACTTTAGTGTACAACCAAACCTTTATGTCACCTATGAGTTAGATAAGCCCCCACTACAACAGCCCTTAGTGTTTAAATCGTTGACAAGCCCTGTTAGAGTGTTAGGTCAAGAACAACAAGTAATTAAAGCAAACAGTCCTAGTATGGCTGCCTGATGCAAACAAGCAATTGAACAGATGTGTTCGCAAATCTTACATATCAAGAAAAGAAGCAAAGAAGGATACTTAAAGACCATCACTTGACTGACCAGATTTAAGGGGCATTTAAACATCATGTGCAACGTATGAACTAACATAAACATTGCATATTCCATATTCTACAATGGAATGCACATGTATTAGGTTATGCCATGTATGATGATGCCTAAATGTACACTATAGCAGGCAGGAGTGATTCACCATTGCACGCACAATTGAATTGCAGGTTAAACTTGTCACGCCCAATATGCGACCCTATCCAAAAGGAACTCGAAGGTCCCACCAAGGATAGACCCGCATATTGAAATGCTTTTGCAAGGTGGATATCATTACATCAACATTACATAATATATGGGGATACATACAAAAGGCATACAATGCCACACGAATACAACATCATCTTACATAAGAGCACCATCCGACTGCGGATGAATCACAAACAGAAACTCAAACGACATCCAAATGGCACGAAACTTGACAGGAGGTCTACCGGTGCTATACCAAGGCCGCTTGGCAAACCTCGGTCCATTCCGAGAACGTTTAACACCCGCACACGCAAAGAGGCAAAAGGGGAACGCCAGAGGACATGGGAGTGCCGGATTGCAAAACGGACAACGGGAAAAATGCTCGGATGCATGAGACGAACACATATGCAAAATGAAATGCATATGATGACATGGCAAAATGCAACACGCAAGCAAATGACATGGCAACGATGGCGAATAACTGGCGGACACCTGGCGCATCGAATTCGGGGCGTTACAACACTCCTCCACTAACAAGAGATCTCGTCCCGAGATCTTAGGACCGAGACGGAGGGGAAAAGGAATGAGGTGAAACAAGAACTCCAGAGAAGAAGCAAAGAATCGAGAGCACTCAAGAAAAAGAGAGGACCGACGAGAATGACGAGAATCCAATTCTCATGGAAACAAGATAGACACTGAAACCACTCCGGTTAGAACAAGATAGAAAAAGAATAAGCACAAAAGAATTTAGGCAGCACTCCGGCTGAAACATGGATGAATAGAACACGAGCTAGAGAGGATGGAATGATACTTGATGAAGACATGACACAAAACCTCCGGAAAGAATTGAAAGAGTTGAATGAAAAGAATGGAGAAGAAAATGATAACTTGTGCCACAAATGAAATTGAAAGCATCTTTGAAAGGAAGGATTGAATGGAGTTGTTGAGAAAATCAACAATGAAAAGAATAAGCTTGTTGTGGTCTTATAGGTAACATCTCAAGATCATAAGGTATTAACCGGCCACAAATGGAAATGATCGGATAGCTTAGAAGAACGAAGAAATGCAAAACTCCACTTCAAAAGAATTCTGAGAATTAATTGCACTTTGAGACGTGAGAAGAAAGATACTTGAACTCCACCAACAAGAATCTTGATGAACTCTCGAAGAATGAAATAAATCATGAAGAACCACCCTGAAGAACTCCGGTGACAAAAAGGATGACGAGATAGAATGAAGGATGAAAGAATAAGATGATCCTTGCGGTGACTTAGATGGAGGTTCCGACGAAATGACCGAGGAAATTTCAACTCCGGAAAAGAAAAGATGAAAATACTAGGAACTAGAATTTATTCACCAAGAACAAACTCCGAAGAAAAGGATTAATCACTTTGAGAAAATAAGAATAAGATTTATTGTATGCTTATCCTTCATCAAATTAAATTGATGACAAGCAATGGATTTTGCATACTACTTATTCTTCTTGAAAAGGATTAAGGGGGGTATAGCCCAAAACTTGAGAACGTCTTCATGAACCACCGGTAGGATTGGGAAAAAATGAATGAATTAATATGATAACTAAAGAAAAAGAATCTGAAAGAACCATCGTAAGAATTCAAAATGACTGATGAAAGAGAATGAATCACCAGGAAGAATTAGAAGAACAATTATGTTTGAGGGGATTTAGATGAAAAAGGACAAAGAGATCATGAGCCGATTAAAGAACACTTGAACGAAGAACCGGGATAATAGGATAATGGTAGCTGAAATGTGAGGACAAAGAATTCTTCTGGAACAATGGCCTCCGGTGGAAAGAAATGGAAAACAACTTCTGACATACTCCGGATGGTTAAGAAAAGGAATATCTGGCACATGGAATAATTAGAAGAGGATAACAAGAAACTAGAACCACGAATCTTCGAGAGAACAGACAAGATTTAGAGGAAAAACTCTTCTTCGGTCTTCAAATGACGATGGGAAATACCACCAAAATTACTGAGATACTTCGGTAGAATGAAAAGCAGAGAGGTTGAGTCAACAATGAAAAAAAATTTGAAAGCGATCTTGGAGAAGGCATGTGACTGATGAAATTCATTCTTACGTCACACTTGAAAAGAATTTGAGAATAACCCCGGGAGAATTAGAAGAGTCAGGTAAGATCCTAGCAAAAGACCTGTGGGTTAGGGCCCACTAAAAGAAAACCCCATTGGCAAGGATTGTTGAAGAGATAGATGATGCACCGGAACAATTGAAATATTTGAATGAGGTGACAACCTCGAATTAATTCAAACACAGATGAATATTTTGAGATGTCTTGAACACTCTGGAAGGATAAACTAGCGAGAGGCGAACGAGCAGGGAAAACACTTGAGCTGAGGGAAAGAATATGATTGACAACCAAAAAAAATTGAATTGTGTGCACCGGAAAAAGAAGGGGATGAAGAATGACAAACAAAAGAGAATTCACCGGTTGAAACAATTGACAAAAGACTGAAGAGGCTCCACACGAATGAAATTGATGCTCGAAAGAGACTCAGGCTCCGGGAAGAAGAAGGTTGGGAGGGCGGGAAAAACAAAGGCAACTTGGAAGGGAGAACTGACGAATATCTTGCAGAGAGAACACCGGTTGAAATCATTGAGAAAAGAAAGCAAAGACTTTGCACGAGTAGGATGGATACTCCATTATGTACTCCGGCTCGGAGAAGGAAAAGGGTGGGCGGGTGGAAAAAACAAAGACAACTTCGGACAGGGAAAAACAACGATGTCGGAGGAAGAACTGAGGATTGATCTCGCGAAAGACAAAGAGGTTCGAGTCGACTTGACGAGAGATGCACCGGACAAAAGAGGATGGACAACTCACGAAACTAACCACGTGATCCTAAAGAAAAATTTGAATGGGAAGAGGAGTAATTCAAAACACCTACGTCAAGATTCCTCGCCAGAGCGACGAAGGGGCTGAGGAGTAAAAAGAATTCCTACTCTCAGATATAACTAAACTCTGAAAACAGTTTTCTTCTAGACTCGACAACGGCCAACTACACAATCAATCAAGGGGGCTCCTATGGTCGGTCGAGGCTCTGATACCAACTTGTCACGCCCAATATGCGACCCTATCCAAAAGGAACTCGAAGGTCCCACCAAGGATAGACCCGCATATTGAAACGCTTTTGCAAGGTGGATATCATTACATCAACATTACATAATATATGGGGATACATACAAAAGGCATACAATGCCACACGAATACAACATCATCTTACATAAGAGCACCATCCGACTGCGGATGAATCACAAACAGAAACTCAAACGACATCCAAATGGCACGAAACTTGACAGGCGGTCTACCGGTCCTATACCAAGGCCGCTTGGCAAACCTCGGCCCATTCCGAGAACGTTTAACACCCGCACACGCAAAGAGGCAAAAGGGGAACGCCGGAGGACATGGGAGTGCTGGATTGCAAAACGGACAACGGGGAAAATGCTCGGATGCATGAGACGAACACGTATGCAAAATGAAATGCATATGATGACATGGCAAAATGCAACACGCAAGCAAATGACATGGCAACGACGGTGAATAACTGGCAGACACCTGGCGCATCGAATCCGGGGCGTTACAAAGGGCCAGTTCTATTCTGCCTTTTTAGAGCTTATTGTCAAAATAAGCCATAAAAGATGTAAAGAAGTCATTTTTGAGTTATGGGCTTGGGCTTAACTTATTTCGCTTTGGAGGGGGGGGGGTGTTTCGGGTAGAAGCTCACTAAAAATTGAAGGGAAGGGGAATAGTGAAATGACTCTGTTGTCTGCCTATATTACACTCAAAATGCAACTCATCACGCCCGCGTCACACCTGACCCTCAAGTAAAAACAAACACGCAAGCGTTCATTACCCTGCCCGCTTGCATCTCCTCTCCCCTTTCCCTCTACCTCGATCCCCTACCTGCAGCGCTAGGGTTCCTCCAGCGAGCCGTCGCCACTGGTCCCATCTGGCCTGGTCCTCGATGATGCTCTGTCCAGCTAGGGTACATGGCCTGCGGGTAGGGGCAAATCTCCCCGGCCGCTCCTCCCTCTGGCACCGCCCCTCATTCTCATGGTCTCCAGCAGCTGCTCCATTGTGGTCCATCCAACGCACTACTCCGGCGGGCACCACACAACTATGGCTGATGCCACATGTGGCAGAAGGCACCTTATTCCCCTCCCCTCCTCCCAGGCTGTGGCCTTGAGGTGCTATTGAAGGATGAGCTCATCCAACAAGGTGAGGATATCCTCTGTTTTTTGCCAAATTTTCATTCTGATCCACTATACGATGAATTGCTATGAGCTTCTTCTACTGCTGCTATATGCTGCATTGCTATGAGCTGCTCCTGATGCTATATGATGAATTGCTATGAGCTGCTGCTGCTATATGATGAGTTGCTATAAGCTACTCCTGCTACTGCTATATGATGAATTGCTATGAGTTGCTCCTGCTGCTGCTATATAATGAATTGCTATGAGCTGCTCCTCCTGCTGCTGCTGTATGATGAATTGCTATGAGCTGCTACTGGTATATGATGAATTGCACATTGCTGGTGCTGTTGCTGCTGCTGTATGATGAGTTGCTATGAGCTGCTGCTACTATGATGCTTTCAGGTAGGGCTGCTATATGATAATAACCAGCCACTTGGACCATCGAATTCAATAAATAATTGTTCATAATTTAAATGTGGGTCATGCGTTCTTCGTTTAAATTAGGCAATGGGATCTCTATGGAAGACATTGACCAAAGTAGATTGTGCCAAGTAGATGGTATCTTTGTATTTGCATTTTGAACAAATAGTGATGGTCTGTTTTCCTATCATATTAATTACTGCACTGGGTTCAATTTGTGATGTTTGCAAGTCAAATTAATTTTCATATGGGCAGCAAAATGAAAAAAATATAATGCAATCTAGACTTTTCACTGATCATACCAAAGATAAGCTGAAAAGGAAGGCAATGAAAAGAACCGGTTGGCTTATTACCTGGAGCTTATATTCGCAGGTGCTTATTTTCTTAGGATAACTCATAATAATTGTCCCTAAGAAACTTGGCCAATAGAACTGACATACAAATAACATGTCATGATGATTGCAATGGAGGAGTGACCTACCATAGCACGCTGTATAGGCTCACCGCTGCCTAACCTTTTTTTTTGCGATGTTCCATGAAATTGGCACATACATCTTGTACTTTTTCATTGTGTAACCCTATCTGCAAGTTGACATGGCTAATTTCAGACATCTCTACATGATAATACATTGCATATCCCTTGCGCGTATCTATAATACCTAAATAGTTCATCCCCACTATGTTATTTCTCTTGACATGCAGCCTATCCACCTCATCACGTGTGCCACATCATCAACATCATATTTATTTTTTCCAAAGCTTTGGCAATGCATCGCTTCACTATTTGTTCGCCGGTTCGTTTTTCATCATGGACCGCTATGTTTTCCGCTAAACGTCTAACCGTGTCGCTTCCTTCCTCCGATCGATCCCCCATCAAAGCGCACTATCGCCCTGCTTTTTCCCACTTCGGTTTTAACACCACCGTAGAAATCTTTCCCCAATCCTCGCGGTGTGGTGGTTAGACAACAATCTCAGCGTGAGGGCACCCATCCTTCTCTTACCACCGGTTCGCTCGCCTCCTGTACGCTGGTGTTACTCCCCTTGGAAACCTCACTGGTCGATGGGTCGCGGGCAGAGCCATGGTTCCATTTCTGCCCACCCAGAACATTGAGTAGCCCAGCGGAATCAGCCTGTGCACACGTCATCTATCTGCCCCAGCCGTCCTCGCACCGGCGGGCTCAGACCCGTCGGAAGCAAACAACCCCGCCGCGACCCCCGATCTGGACAAGGAGTTCGGGTTCCGGTGGAAGGATCTCGACAAGGAGAAGCTCGCGGGGCGGGCGACATCCACGAGCATCACGTGTTCCTCTGCTACAAGGTCCCTGAGTAATTCTTCTCCATCTCCCCGTCCCTCGAATTGCTTTATCATTTCCTTAATTTGATGCAATGATGTTACGTTTGTATACCTTTCCTCTTCTCTCGGCAGGAGCGGCCAAACTCAGCCTGCAAGTCACTGCTCGGTGTTGATATTTCCTCTTTTTGTTGCCGCTATCTTGGTCGACGGAGCGGTAGGAGTATATTTGGCCACCCCACATCTTCCTACGCAGGTCCTAGGCCTAGCGAGTCCCATGTGTACTTCTGCCGATGTATATTCTGTGTGTGCCATGTGGTAGATGCATGTCCACTAGCATCATCGATTCAACCTTAGTTGTTCAATGGATTAAGTACGATGGTATATTGTAGCTAGCATAGTTAGTGCGCATGTCATCTTTTTTTATATGAGCTATTATTTTATCTCATATAGTGTTTTTCCACAATGTCTCATCGGAACAACTTTGTTTACTTGTAATCTCTTCTTGACCTAACATATCTCTTGAGTATATTATTACTAGATCAATGGCCAATGTTGTACTATGTGCCAGCTTTCGGTATGCTGGAGGTATGCCCATTTGAACTGTCATGCCATTCCATTTTCATTACAAGGGCCATCCAGCTGGTGCTACTGATTCTGATCAGGCCGAGGGGAACTATCATGTACAAGTACTTTTTTAGACTCTCAAACAGAGATTGGTTTATTTGCGCCTTAACCTCTCAACCCAGTTGATACCGGATGGTAATTATTTTTTATATTTAACCACTTCTTTATGGATTAGATTAACAAACTGAATTTCATTATTTTGATGTGTATATGTTAGCTTTAGAATTACCAGTTCTGTTTACATTAAATAATTGGTCCAGTTTTATGTGGTTCAGATTCAGATGTGATTGTCCTTTGATGATTCTTATGCACTACTGTTCCTGTTGGACATTAATGTAGTTTTCGTTTTGTTGTATTTACCTGCATGGCCATTCTAATAGACATTAATTATTCAAGTTTGGACCTTCTTGCTTGATGCAAGCCGTTTTATTTTAGCTCTTCTGCTTTCACATTTGTTCAAATATGAGGGTTTTGGTTGTTTCTTCATGTATGTGATATAAGATTTCAGTTAGAGATCGAGTATAGCAATTTCTCTGTGTCGTCACTGATTTCAAATATTGAAGCTTTGTACCCTGTTGGCACCACATTTCTGTGATAACATTGTCGATTGATGAACTCCATTTACATATAAACAAGGAATGTTCTAAAAGTTAATCTCAGAGATGCATACGATCATATAGTTCCTAGCTTAGTCAAGTCAATCAATTTCATTAGAGTATATATTTTAGTAAAATTGCCTTCAGGTTAATCCTTTCATGCATGTGAGCAGATGTTGTAGCACCACATAGCTAACATTTTTCCCCTTAATGTGCATCTGTCACTCAGTTGATTGGCATGCTAACGTCCCGCAGCAACACGCGGGGAATCATCTAGTTTAATTAATGATTGTGTGCATAGCATAAACTAGCCATGACTCTGTGTGCTGGACTAGCAGGCACTCTAAGGGAGCCTAATGTAGTGCACTGGAATTCCTACATGCCACCTACGACTTTGTGTAACGTACTACCTCTGTTCCTAAATATATGTCTTTGTAGAGATTCCAGTATGGACCACATACAGATGTATATAGATGCATTTTCGAGTGTAGATTCACTCATTTTGCTCCGTATGTAGCATATAGTGGAATCTCTAGAAAGACTTATATTTAGGAACGGAGGTATGAGGTAGTATCATGTATGACATCTACATATCTAACTTAGCAGCCAGTAGTAGAAATCATTGTCTGCACAAAGGGATTACTGGTCGAAAATCCTATCAAAGCACACTGGCAGGCACACAACAATACAAGAGAGAGAGGCGCACTTACAAGATCATAGCAATGCCTCAGTCCAGGATCTTGGTTGGCCAAGCTGTTAGATCCATAAGAAACATCATCCTTGTAGTTTTTGCCAGCTGCATAACAGGTAATAGCGACCTGTTAGTATATTTGAAGTACATCGGGCAGGTGATGCTGGACGGGTTTAAAGGTGACAAGTACCTAGGCCATGGCGGGTGCTTGGCATCTTGCCAGATGGTGGGAATCAGGTTAGAAACATCAAGGGTGATGACGATGCGCTGGTTGTCAGGGTCCGGTAAGGAGATCTAGAACCGTCGAGTAGGGTGTTTGTGGAGCGGCTCCGGTAGTGAAGCGGATATGTGGTCGTGGACAAGGGCGTTAGTGAAGCTGCTCCGGTGGTTGGGTTAAGGATGGTGTCGATGATGCGGATCTGCGGCCATGGACGGGGCGTCAGAAGCTGCTCCGGTAGGTTGGATGAGGGTGCAACGGAGCGGATCTGAGGCCGTGGACTTGTGAGTTGGCAAAGTGGCCCCGGTAGGGTTGAGAATGGTATAGGAGAAGCTACTCCGGTAGGGTTGATGATGGTTTCGGCGAAGCGGCTCCGGTAGGGTTGAGGCAGGTGTCGGCGAAGAGGATTAGAGGCCGTCGACGGGGACATCGGTGGGGCGGCTCCAGGAGGGTGTGGACGAAGCGTCTGCGGTGGGGAGTATGAATAAGCCGCTGCAGATGCGCTGCGGTTGAGAGAGTACCGGCGAAGCAGATCTGGCGCCGTGGACATGGCCGGCACTGAATGGGTTGTGGTACGGTGGTGGATGAGCAGTCTACTTGTTTCTAGGGGAGGTGGGAGGGGTAGATGCGGCCGCAGAAGCAGATTTGGCAAGGTGAACGCCGCTGGCAGTGAATGGGCTCTGGTACGCTGGTGGATGAACAAACTAGGGTTTTGAGAGGGGAGGGGGTAGAAAGGCCGATGAAGTACGGATGTCGTAATGTAATATGCTCTGGTACTATGGAGTTAGTCGTTTTTGCGGGAGGGGGAGAGGAAATGGGGGTGCCATGTGGTGGGGGGAACCAGAAGTTACCAAAGCAGCCCCGACCTATTATGTAGATGAGGGCGGTATTGTAACTGTTTTTCTCCGTGCACCAAGGACAAAAGGGGAATTTCGCATGCTATAGACTAGGTGGCAGAAATTTTAGAAGGAGGAGGGAGATTTTGCCGCCCGCGGGATCATTCGTATCCAGTTTCAACTAATTTTGGACCGTGCTAGCGGGAAGGTCATGCAAGACTGTGTACACGGGGCACGCGTCAGCAGTTAATAACTGGTGTGAAGTCCACCCAAGAAAAAAGATAATAACTCGGGATGATGCGCCGATAACTTGGACGTTCACACGGGCACGACCAATCGTACGAGTGTAGAGGCACGTTCACAAAAAAGGGATCAAACACTCAGCCTATGTATTTCTCGTGTAAATAGATAATTTAGTGACATTGGTTATTTACTTTAAACATAATGCATTGACGTGTTAGTGTAGAGGCGCACAAAAAGAAATGGATATTGTAGTCCCACAAAAGAAATGGATATTGTAGTCTGCTACTTAATAGTGTTACCTCATAGCCTCCATTTACAAATTGCGTACCCATTGAATTCATATATGAATATTATATATATTATAGAACCTTAAATCATCCAAGACTAATGAATTTGAATGCAAGAGTAACAATGGTGCATGTACATGATAGCTACATTGGTTGTTTGAAGAAACATCACTGTAACTTTGGCATGCACAATTGAAAAGGTTCATTTAGATAGAAAAAATGTGATATGTGAGTGCCAATCTTTATAGCGTTGAATCGATATTGTACCTTTGGCCACGATACAAAGTAGATATTGATTTATGTTCAAGCGATGGACATCCACGATCGCTAGATAGTGATACTGTTGGGGAACGTAGTAATTTCAAAAAAATTCCTATGCACACGCAAGATCATGGTGATGCATAGCAACGAGAGGGGAGAGTGTTGGCCACGTACCCTCGTAGACCGAAAGCGGAAGCGTTAGAACAACGTGGTTGATGTATTCGTACGTCTTCATGGCCTGACCGATCAAGCACCGAAACTACGACACCTCCGAGTTCTAGCACACGTTCAGCTCGATGACGATCCCCGGACTCCGATCCAGCAGAATGTTGGGGAAGAATTCTGTCAGCACGACGATGTGGTGATGATCTTGATGTTCTACCATCGTAGGGCTTCGCCTAAGCACCGCTACAATATTATCGAGGACTATGGTGGAGGGGGGCACCGCACACGGCTAAGAGATCAAGAGATCAATTGTTGTGTCTAGAGGTGCCCCCTGCCCCCGTATGTAAAGGAGCCAAGGGGGAGGGGGCGGCCGGCCAAGGAGGGGTGCGCCAAGGGGAGTCCTACTCCCACCGGGAGTAGGACTCCCTTCTTTCCTAGTTGGAATAGGAGAAGGGGGGAAGGAGGAGGGAGAGAGGAAGGAAAGGGGGGGGGCACCGCCCCTTCTCCTTGTCCTATTCGGACTAGGGGGGAGGGGGCGCGGCCCAGTCCTTGCCTCCTCTCTTCCTCTCCACTAGGGCCCATGTAGGCCCATTAAGCCTCCAGGGGGTTCCGCTAATGTCACGCCCAATATGCGACCCTATCCAAAAGGAACTCGAAGGTCCCACCAAGGATAGACCCGCATATTGAAATGCTTTTGCAAGGTGGATATCATTACATCAACATTACATAATAGATGGGGATACATACATAAGGCATACAATGCCACACGAATACAACATCATCATACACAAGAGCAACATCCGACTATGGATGAAACATAAACAGAAACTCAAACAATATCCACCCTGCTAGCCCAGGCTGCCGACCTGGAACCTATCCCCTGATCGAAGAAGAAGCAGAAGATGAACTCAAGCAAGCAAGCATCGCTCTCACGTCATGATCATCGGATAAATCTGTACCTGCAACTGTTGTTGTAGTAATCTGTGAGCCATGAGGACTCAGCAATCCCATTACCATGGGTATCAAGACTAGCAAAGCTTAATGGGAAAGGAAGGGGTAAAGTGGTGAGGTTGCAGCAGCGACTAAGCATGATATGGTTGCTAACATACGCAAATGAGAGCGAGAAGAGAAACAAGTGGAATGGTCGTCAACTAGTAATGATCAAGAGGTGATCCTGAACACCTACTTACGTCAAACATAACCCAGAAACCGTGTTCACTTCCCGGACTCCGCCGAGAAGAGACCATCACGGCTACACACGCGGTTGATGCGTTTTAATTCGGATCTGGTGTCAAGTTATCTACAACTGGACATTAACAAATTCCCATCTGCCACATAACCGCGGGCACGCCTCTCAAAAGTTTATACCCTGCAGGGGTGTCCCAACTTAGCCCATGACAAGCTCTCGCGATCAACGAAGGAATAGACCTTCTCCCAGGAAGACCCGATCAGTCTCGGAATCCCGGTTTACAAGACATTTCGACAATGGTAAAACAAGACCAGCAAAGCCGCCTGATGCGCCGACAATCCCGATAGGAGCTGCACATATCTCGTTCTCAGGGCAACACCGGATAAGCTAAGCGTACAGGTACCGACGAATCCAAGTTGCCAAGGAATGGTCCCGCACGGTGCTCTAGTTTGGACCAACACTTAGACAAGCATTGGCCCAGGGGGGGCTATAATAAAGATGACCCTCGGGTTAATTACTCCCAAGGGAAAAGTAGGTGGTGGTGAGGCAAATGGTAAAACCAAGGTTGGGCCTTGCTGGACAAGTTTTATTCAAAGCGAACTGTCAGGGGGGTCCCATAAATCACCCGACCGCGTAAGGAACGCAAAATCCGGGAACATAATACCGGTATGACAGAAACTAGGGCGGCAAGAGTGGAACAAAACACCAGGCATAAGGCCGAGCCTTCCACCCTTTACCAAGTATATAGATGCATTAATAATATAAGAGATATTGTGATATCCCAACAAAACCCTGTCCACCATGGAGAAATCTTCAACTTCACCTGCAACTAGCAACACTATAAGAGGGGCTGAGCAAAGCGGTAACATAGCCAATCAATGGTTTGCTAGGAATGGTGTCAAAGGTTAGAGGTTCATGGCAATATGGGATGGCTTGATAAACAGGTCATAGGTAGCGCAGCATAGCGATAGAACGAAGCAACTAGCATAGCAATGATAGTAGTGAGATCCAGGGTAGTGGTCATCTTGCCTGAAATCCCGCAAGGAAGAAGAACGAGTCCATGAAGAAGATGGACGGATGAAGCCGAACCAACCGTAGACGAATGAATCCTCACGATCGCAACGAAACATGAACTAACAAGAAGAAGCACACAACATAGGTAAACACACCACACATGAACAAGGCATGATGCACAACAAGCATGATGCATGACCAAGCTACATGAAGCTACTCATGGCAAGAGATGATGCAAACAAGAACAACACATCAAGGCAAGTTTAAATGAGGCCGGAAACAACATATAACAATTCCGGTAAGTCCTCATATGCAAATTTCGAAATTGGTCCAGAACTGAATAAACATTAAGTTGAAGTTGTTAAACAGCAAGTTAAGATGCACCAAGATGATCTACATGAAATTCTAGTCAAGTTACATATAAAGTTCATTAGATTCGGAGCTACGGCCTAGAAGATATGAGCAAAACAAGTTAGGCATGGCATTGATGCAAAATGCACCTAAACATCAAGCAAACACACCAAAATAAGGATGCAACATGATAATATGAAACTACATGCAAAATAAAGCAAGTTTCATATAGAGCACACTCAAAACGGAGCAACGGTGTAACACCCACACACTATACAAGGCATAACAACAATCTGTCCAAAACAGCAACTAGGCATATTGCAAGCATCAAAACAACATGCTACAGCACCCCAACATAATAACAAAAGGCATGGGCATGAAGTACTGGTAAAGCATAACAAAACATGAACACTGAGCTATCTCCAGAAACAACTAGAACATACTCAAAAAGACATGGAGATATTGCAAATAATAACAGTTTCAGACTTTAGCAGAAATAACATCAAGTTGCAATGTTCAGAGCTATCAAACAACAAGTTACAGGAACATATCATGGCAAACAAAGACATGGCATGAATCTACTAAAAGCATAGATCAAAAGACCCTTACTGACCATGAGCCAAAAAGGCATAGAAAAAATGATGGCACCCATGTAAACATGGCAAGTTATATTACAGATTCATACATGACAGGTACAACAATAAGTAGGCATGTTCGTGAGCTTAAACCACTCACCACAGAGCAATACATGGCATGGCAATACAACCAATAGTAAGAAGACATGTTTGTGAAGCTAATCATGGCAAGAGCAAGTTCATAGGGTGCATGGATCACTAGGAAAACACATGGGAACAAGTGAACTTAATGTTAACAGGCTGACAGCAACATTTTCAAGCAACTTTAGAGCAAGATTACAACATGTTCCAACAGGCTATAATTGCAACAAAGGGCATTAATGGATAGAGCATGACATGTAGATCAAAACATGTTTATAGGACATCTCCAGATTATGCATAGAATGATTAGTAGAAGCATGTTAACATAGCAACAAAATATAACAGAATCTGTCAGGAAAACAGCAACAGCAACTACCCTACTTAACAAGCTTGATACACTCAGCACACAACTCACAAAAATACATGATTGGCACCCCTAGAAAGATGACGTGGCATAGATCAACATTCATGTAGAGCTCAACCTCATAGGATGCACACATCAATCATGGCAAAAATGATAAAAGAGCAAGTTATAACAGTTTCAGCAGATTAACATCAACATGCACTCTTCCAACAGCATTTCGGGCATCAAGATGACCTCAAGTGAAAATGATTCAATGGAATGAAATGAAGTACTCGTCGAGACGAACAATTTGACATATTATACGCACGAAACGGAGCTACGGATGCAGAGATGTGATGGCATGCACATGGCATGATTATATCAAATATTTCGGGACTTAGGCATTTCGGGGGGTTCAACCTGCGGGCACGGTTCTCGATGCACGCCGGAGAACTTCGCCGGAGAGCGGCCGGAGGACGGGGAGAGGGCCGGGGAGGCGTGGCGGAGGCGGATCCGGCCGCCCGGCCACCGGATCTGGCCGGAGCGGGACCGGACGGCGGCGTGGGCGAGGCGCGCGGGGCGGATCCGCGTGGGCCGGAGCTCCCGCGGCAGCGGC
>NC_057797.1:410532934-410540418 GCF_018294505.1 Triticum aestivum | reverse complement strand
CGCCCACGTGGCAGGAGGCGATTGGGCGTGGGCGGCGGAGCGGACGCGTCCGGGCGGGTCGGACGTGTCCGGCGAGCGCGGGGATGAATTTTTAGGGTTTGGACTGTGAGATTTCGGGGGAGGGGGTAATTTATAGGTAGAGGGAGCTAGGAGAGTCCAAATGAGGTGCGGTTTTCGGCCACGTGATCGTGATCGAACGACCGAGAGCATGGAAGGGAGTTTGGTGGGTTTTGGGCCACTTTGGAAGGGGTGTTGGGCTGCAACTCAAAGAGGGCTTTACGGTTACCCAGTTAACCGTTGGAGTACCAAACGAGCTCCAAATGGCACGAAACTTTACAGGCGGTCTACCGGTGCTATACCGAGGCCGCTTGGCAAACCTCGGGCCATTCCGAGAAAGTTTAACACCCACTCACAACAGGAGACAAAAGGGGGTGCCGGGGAACATAGGAGTGCCGGATTGCAAAACGGACAACGGGGAAAATGCTCGGATGCATGAGACGAACATGTATGCAAAATGAAATGCACATGATGACATGATATGAAATGCAGATGATGACATGGCAAAGGCAACACGCAAGCACATGACATGGCAACGATGGCAAATAACTAGCGGACACCTGGCGCATCGAATCCGGGGCATTACAGCTAACCTCCCGGTACTCCGGTAAAATCCCGATTTCACCTGGAACACTTCCGATATCCAAATATAGGCTTCCAATATATCAATCTTCATGTCTCGACCATTTTGAGACTCCTCGTCATGTCCATAATCACATCCGGGACTCCGAACAAACTTTGGTACATCAAAACTCATAAACTCATAATATAACTATCATCGAAACCTTAAGCGTGCGGACCCTACGGGTTCGAGAACTATGTAGACATGACCTAGAACTGTTTCCGGTCAATAACTAATAGTAGAACCTGGATGCTCATATTGGTTCCTACATATTCTACGAAGATCTTTATCGGTCAAACCGCATAACAACATACGTTATTCCCTTTGTCATCGGTATGTTACTTGCCCGAGATTCGATCGTTGGTATCTCAATACCTAGTTTAATCTCGTTACCGGCAAGTCTCTTTACTCGTTACGTAATGCATCATTCTGTAACTAACTCATTAGCTACATTGCTTGCAAGGCTTATAGTGATGTGCGTTACCGAGAGGGTCCAGAGATACCTCTCCGACAGTCGGAGTGACAAAACCTAATCTCGAAATACGCCAACTCAACATGTACCTTTGGAGACACCTATAGAGCTCCTTTATAATCACCCAGTTACGTTGTGACGTTTGGTAGCACGCAAAGTTTTCCTCCGGTAAATGGGAGTTGCATAATCTCATAGTTATAGGAACTTGTATAAGTCATGAAGAAAGCAATAGCAACATACTAAACGATCAAGTGCTAAGCTAACGGAATGGGTCAAGTCAATCACATCATTCTCCTAATGATGTGATCCCGTTAATCAAATGACAACACATGTCTATGGTTTAGGAAACATAACCATCTTTGATTAATGAGCTAGTCAAGTAGAGGCATACTAGTGACATTAAGTTTGTCTATGTATTCACACATGTATCATATTTCTGGTTAATACAATTCTATCATGAATAATAAACATTTATCATGATATGATGAAATAAATAATAACTTTATTATTGCCTCTAGGGCATATTTCCTTCAGTCTCCCACTTGCACTAGAGTCAATAATCTAGATTGTACAGTAATGATTCTAACACCCATGCAGTCTTGGTGCTGATCATGTTTTGCTCGTGGAAGAGGCTTAGTCAACGGGTCTGCAACATTCAGATCCGTATGTATCTTGCAAATCTCTATGTCTCCCACCTGGACTTGGTCCCGGATGGAATTGAAGCGTCTCTTGATGTGCTTGGTCCTCTTGTGAAATCTGGATTCCTTTGCCAAGGCAATTGCACCAGTATTGTCACAGAAGATCTTCATTGGTCCCGATACACTAGGTATGCCACCTAGATCGAAAATGAACTCCTTCATCCAGACTCCTTCATTTGCTGCTTCCAAAGCAGCTATGTACTCCGCTTCGCATGTAGATCCCGCCACGACGCTTTGTTTAGAACTGCACCAACTGACAGCTCCACCGTTTAATATAAACACGTATTCGGTTTGCGAATTAGAATCATCCGGATTAGTGTCAAAGCTTGCATCGACGTAACCATTTACGACCAGCTCTTTGTCACCTCCATAAACGAGAAACATATCCTTAGTCCTTTTCAGGTATTTCAGGATATTCTTGACCGCTTTCCAGTGATTCACTCCTAGATTACTTTGGTACCTACCTGCCAAGCTTATTGCTAAGCATACGTCAGGTCTGGTACACAACATTGCATACATGATAGAGCCTATGGCTGAAGCATAGGGAACATCTTTCATTTTCTCTCTATCTTCTGCTGTGGTCGGGCATTGAGTCTGACTCAACTTCACACCTTGTAATACAGGAAAGAATCCTTTCTTTGCCTGATCCATTTTGAACTTTTTCAAAACTTTATCAAGGTATGTGCTTTGTGAAAGTCCAATCAAGCGTCTTGATCTATCTCTATAGATCTTGATGCCCAATATGTAAGCAGCTTCACCAAGGTCTTTCATTAAAAACTTTTATTCAAGTATCCCTTTATGCTATCCAGAAATTCTATATAATTCCAATTAACAATATGTCATCTACATATAATATCAGAAATGCTACAGAGCTCCCACTCACTTTCTTGTAAATACATGCTTCTCCAAAAGTTTGTATAAAACCATATGCTTTGATCACACTATCAAAGCGTTTATTCCAACTCCGAGAGGCTTGCACCAGTCCATAAATGGATCGCTAGAGCTTGCACTTGTTAGCACCTTTTGGATCGATAAAACCTTCCGGTTGCATCATATACAACTCTTCTTCCAGAAATCCATTCAGGAATGCAGTTTTGACATCCATTTGCCAAATTTCATAATCATAAATGTGGCAATTGCTAACATGATTCGGACAGACTTAAGCATCGCTACGGGTGAGAAAGTCTCATCGTAGTCAACCCCTTGAACTTGTCGAAAACCTTTCGCAACAAGTCGAGCTTTGTAGACAGTTACATTACCATCAGTGTCAGTCTTCTTCTTGAAGATCCATTTATTCTCGATGGCTTGCCGATCATCGGGCAAGTCAACCAAAGTCCATACTTTGTTCTCATACATGGATCCCATCTCAGATTTCATGGCCTCAAGCCATTTTGCGGAATCTGGGTTCATCATCGCTTCCTCATAGTTCGTAGGTTCGCCATGGTCAAGTAACATGACTTCCAGAATAGGATTACCGTACCACTCTGGTGCGGATCTTACTCTGGTAGACCTACGAGGTTCGGTAGTAACTTGATCTGAAGTTTCATGATCAATATCATTAGCTTCCTCACTGATTGGTGTAGTTGTCACAGGAACCGGTTCTTGTGATGAACTACTTTCCAATAAGGGAGCAGGTACAGTTACCTCACCAAGTTCTACTTTCCTCCCACTCACTTCTTTCGAGAGAAACTCCTTCTCTAGAAAGGATCCGAATTTAGCAACAAAAATCTTGCCCTCAGATCTATGATAGAAGGTGTACCCAATAGTCTCTTTTGGGTATCCTATGAAAACACATTTCTCCGATTTGGGTTCGAGCTTATCTGGTTGAAGTTTCTTCACATAAGCATCGCAGCCCCAAACTTTAAGAAACGACAACTTTGGTTTCTTGCCAAACCACAGTTCATAAGGTGTCGTCTCAACGGATTTTTATGGTGCCCTATTTAACGTGAATGCGGCCGTCTCTAAAGCATAACCCCAAAATGATAGCGGTGAATCAGTAAGAGACATCATAGATCTAGCAAAGTACGATTACGACGTTCGGACACACCATTTCGTTGTGGTGTTCCGGGTGGCGTGAGTTGCGAAACTATTCCGCATTGCTTCAAATGTAAACCAAACTCGTAACTCAAATATTCTCCTCCACGATCAGATTGTAGAAATTTTATTTTCTTGTTACGATGATTTTCCACTTCACTCTGAAATTCTTTGAAGTTTTCAAATGTTTTAGACTTGTGTTTCATCAAGTAGATATACCCATATCTGCTCAAATCATCTATGAAGGTGAGAAAATAACGATACCCGCCGCGAGCCTCAATATTCATTGGACCACATACATCAGTATGTATGATTTCCAACAAATCAGTTGCTCGCTCCATAGTTCCGGAGAACGGCATTTTAGTCATCTTGCCCATGAGGCACGGTTCGCAAGTACCAAGTGATTCATAATCAAGTGATTCCAGAAGTCCATCAGTATGGAGTTTCTTCATGCGCTTTACACCAATATGACCCAAACGGCAGTGCCACAAATAAGTTGCACTATCATTATCAACTCTGCATCTTTTGGCTTCAACATTATGAATATGTGTATCACTATTATCGAGATTTAATAAAAATAGACCACTCCTCAAGGGTGCATGACCATAAAAGATATTACTCATATAAATAGAACAACCATTATTCTCTGATTTAAATGAATAACAATCTCACATCAAACAAGATCCAGATATAATGTTCATGCTCAACGCTGGCTCCAAATAACAATTATTTAGGTCTAAAGCTAATCCCGATGATAGATGTAGAGGTAGCATGCCGACCGCGATCACATCGACTTTGGAACCATTTCCCACGCGCATCGTCACCTCGTCCTTAGCCAATCTTCGCTTAATCTATAGTCCCTATTTCGAGTTGCAAATATTAGCAACAGAACCAATATCAAATACCCAGGTGCTACTGCGAGCATTAGTAAGGTACACATCAATAACATGTAAATCACATATACCTTTGTTCACCTTGCCATCCTTCTTATCCGCCAAATACTTGGGGCAGTTCCGCTTCCAGTGTCCAGTCTGCTTGCAGTAGAAGCACTCAGTCTCAGGCTTAGGTCCAGATTTGGGTTTCTTCTCTTGAGCAACAACTTGTTTGCTGTTCTTCTTGAAGTTCCCCTTCTTCTTCCCTTTGCCCTTTTTCTTGAAACTGGTGGTCTTATTGACCATCAACACTTGATGCTCCTTCTTGATTTCTACCTCCGCAGCTTTCAGCATTGCGAAGAGCTCGGGAATAGTCTTGTCTATCCCTTGCATATTATAGTTCATCACGAAGCTCTTGTAGCTTGGTGGCAGTGATTGAAGAATTCTATCAATGACACCATCATCAGGAAGATTAACTCCCAGTTGAATCAAGTGATTATTATACCCAGACATTTTGAGTATGTGTTCACTGACAGAACTATTCTCCTCCATCTTACAGGTATAGAACTTATTGGAGACTTCATATCTCTCAATCCGGGCATTTGCTTGAAATATTAACTTCAACTCCTGGAACATCTCATATGCTCCATGACGTTCAAAACATCGTTGAAGACCCGGTTCCAAGCCATAAAGCATGGCACACTAAACTATCGAGTAGTCATCAGCTTTGCTCTGCCAGACGTTCTTAACGTCGTCAGTTGGATCTACAGTAGCCTGGCACCCAGCGGTGCTTCCAGGACGTAATTCTTATGTGCATCAATGAGGATAATTCTCAAGTTAAGGACCCAGTCCGTGTAGTTACTACCATCATCTTTCAACTTAGCTTTCTCAAGGAACGCATTAAAATTCAACTGAACAATAGCACAAGCCATCTATCTACAACAAACATAGAGAAGCAAAATACTATCAGGTACTAAGTTCATGACAAATTTAAGTTCAATTAATCATACTACTTAAGAACTCCCACTTAGACAGACATCTCTCTAGTCATCTAAGTGATCACGTGATCCAAATCAACTAAACCATGTCCGATCATCACGTGAGATGGAGTAATTTCAATGGTGAACATCACTATGTTGATCATATCTACTATATGATTCACGTTTGACCTTTCGGTCTCCGTGTTTCGAGGCCATATCTGTATATGCCAGGCACGTCAAGTTTAACCTAAGTATTCCGCATGTGCAACTGTTTTGCACCCGTTGTATTTGAACGTAGAGCCTATCACACCCGATCATCACGTGGTGTCTCAGCACGAAGAACTTTCGCAATGGTGCATACTCAGGGAGAACACTTCTTGATAATTAGTGAGAGATCATCTTAGAATGCTACCGTCAATCAAAGGAAGATAAGATGAATAAAGGATAAACATCACATGCAATCAATATAAGTGATATGATATGGCCATCATCATCTTGTGCTTGTGATCTCCATCTCCGAAGCACCGTCGTGATCACCATCATCACTGGTGCGACACCTTGATCTCCATCGTAGCATCATTGTCGTTACACCATCTATTGCTTCTACGACTATCGCTACCGCTTAGTGATAAAGTAAAGCAATTACAGGGCATTTGCATTTCATACAATAAAGCGACAACCATATGGCTCCTGCCAGTTGCCGATAACTTCGATTACAAAACATGATCATATCATACAATAAAATATAGCATCACGTCTTGACCATATCACATCACAACATGCCCTGCAAAAACAAGTTAGACGTCCTCTACTTTGTTGTTGCAAATTTTACGTGGCTGCTACGGGCTGAGCAAGAACCGTTCTTACCAACGCATCAAAACTACAACAATAGTTCATCAAGTTAGTGTTGTTTTAACCTTCGCAAGGATCGGGCGTAGCCACACTCGGTTCAACTAAAGTTGGAGAAACAGACACCCGCCAGCCACCTGTGTGCAAAGCACGTCGGTAGAACTAGTCTCGCGTAAGCGTACGCGTAATGTCGGTCCGGGCCGCTTCATCCAACAATACCACCAAACCAAAGTATGACATGCTGGTAAGCAGTATGACTTGTATCGCCCACAACTCACTTGTGTTCTACTCATGCATATAACAGCTACGCATAAAACCAGGCTCAGATGCCACTGTTGGGGAACGCAGTAATTTCAAAAAATTACCTATGCACACGCAAGATCATGGTGATGCATAGCAACGAGAGGGGAGAGTGTTGTCCACGTACCCTCGTAGACCGAAAGCGGAAGCGTTAGAACAACATGGTTGATGTAGTCGTACGTCTTCACAGCCCGATCGACCAAGCACCGAAATTACGACACCTCCGAGTTCTAGCACACGTTCAGCTCGATGACGATCCCCGGACTCCGGTCCAGCAGAATGTCGGGGAAGAGTTCCATCAGCATGATGGCGTGGTGATGATCTTGATGTTCTACTGTCGCAGGGCTTCGCCTAAGCACCGCTACAATATTATCGAGGACTATGGTGGAGGGGGGCACCGCACACGGCTAAGAGATCAAGAGATCAATTGTTGTGTCTAGAGGTGCCACCCTGCCCCCGTATATAAAGGAGCCAAGGGGGAGGGGGCGGCCGACCAAGGAGGGCGCACCAAGGGGAGTCCTACTCCCACCGGGAGTACGACTCCCTTCTTTCCTAGTTGGAATAGGAGAAGGGGGGAAGGAGGAGGGAGAGAGGAAGGAA